>NW_027189213.1:40632-57984 GCF_040958095.1 Procambarus clarkii | reverse complement strand
AGAGAGAGAGAGAGAGAGACATGCAGAGACAGAGACAGAGACAGACAGACAGACAGACAGAGACTGAGAGAGAGAAACACACACAGACAGTTTCATAAATATTCTCATTTTATAGCTATTTGCTTTCAGTGACAGAGGTTTTTGTTATAATAGTATTGGTGTCTAACACTCACAATCTCTTTAGAAATTAAAGTGTGGCTCCAATGGAGCCGAGTTTGTTGGTTTGAGGCCAAGCCACCACCACAGGGCAGTAAGTAAGCCGTTTACTTGGAGGAGGTGTACTTGGTGACGGCCTTAGTGCCCTCAGAGACGGCGTGCTTGGCCAGTTCTCCGGGCAACAGGAGCCTTACAGCCGTCTGGATCTCCCGACTGGTAATGGTGGAACGCTTGTTGTAGTGGGCCAGGCGAGAAGCCTCGGCGGCGATGCGCTCGAAGATGTCGTTCACGAACGAGTTCATGATCGACATGGCTTTGGAAGAGATACCAGTGTCGGGGTGGACCTGCTTCAGCACTTTGTAGATGTAGATGCTGTAGCTCTCCTTCCTCCTGCGCTTCTTTTTCTTATCGCCCTTGGCAATGGCCTTCTGGGCCTTTCCGGCCTTCTTGGCAGCCTTTCCAGATGCCTTGGGTGGCATGATGATGCTCGTGCTGGCTGGCGTTGCGATACAATAATGAACTTTTGCGCGAGTCGAGCTTTCCTTTTATATCCCGCTCGCGACTCAGCTCAGAGCGGGTCGCGTGGCGGAGCGCGCTGATTGGTCAGTGGCGGACTCCCTTGATCCTGAGCGGGGTATATAACACGAAGCTCGATCTGCGGGCCGGCATAAAACACCACAAACCCACAACAGCAGCAGCAATGTCAGGACGCGGCAAGGGAGGCAAAGTGAAGGGCAAGTCAAAGTCTCGCTCCAGCAGGGCCGGACTTCAGTTCCCCGTGGGCAGAATTCACCGTCTGCTGCGTAAAGGCAACTACGCCGAACGCGTCGGTGCTGGCGCTCCTGTCTACCTGGCAGCCGTCATGGAATACCTCGCTGCCGAAGTTCTGGAGCTCGCCGGTAACGCCGCACGTGACAACAAGAAGACCCGTATCATCCCACGTCACTTGCAGTTGGCCATCCGCAACGACGAAGAACTCAACAAACTTCTGTCTGGCGTAACCATTGCACAGGGAGGTGTTCTTCCAAACATTCAGGCAGTTCTTTTGCCAAAGAAGACAGAGAAGAAGTAAGCACTTCTGCCACCCACCACGACAAATACCATAACCAGGCTCCATCCGGAGCCACACACACTTTAATAGAGAGATTCAAGTAGACAATCAACTTTCAAACATTAATAATAACATTTATATTGATTTCATTTGGAATGTGTACATAACAAACAAACAAAACAAAATTATAGGGGATATTCAGCATCACTTGGAATATTAACCAATCATATAAATCCAATATATATTTTATATTTTACTTTAAGCGAGGAATTCATATTCTATCAATTTTTAATCATACAAATGAACAAAAGCAATTCTTCACTAGACGTAATGAATGAATAAATGATCAAGGTTTTAATGTGTTTCATGAATAAATATATATATATATATATATATATATATATATAATATATATATATATATATATATATATATATATATATAATATAATATAATATAATATATTATAATACTTGTGAACCAGAATATGTTTGAGCAGCAGCGATCGTGCCATTGGCCGAAGTGCAACAATTCAAATAATTTAAAGGGCCTGCTCGGGTATATAAGAGAGGCTGGGAGACTGGGGCCGGTGGTGGGTGATGGGTGATGAGTGATGGTGTGGTGTGGTGTGGTGTTGTTAAGAGTTGATTTACGGCCAGCCAGCCAGCTGCAGCCAAGGCAGGGCAGGGCAAGGCAAGGCAAGGCAAGGCAAGGCAAGGCAAGGCAAGGCAAGGCAAGGCAAGGCAGGCAAGCAAGGCAAGGCAAGGCAATAACAGGACAGGACAGGCAAGGCAAGGCAAGCAGGCGGGCGGGCAGGCGGGCGGGCGGGCGGGCAGCCAGCCAGCCAGCCAGCCAGCCAGCCAGGCAGGCAGGCAGGCAGGCAGGCAGGCAGGCAGGCAGGCTGGCAGGCAGGCAGGCAGGCAGGCAGGCAGGCAGGCAGGCAGCCAGCCAGCCAGCCAGCCAGCAGCAGGCAGCCAGCCAGCCAGCCAGCCAGCCAGCCAGCCAGCCAGCCAGCCAGCCAGCCAGCCAGCCAGCCAGCCACTCCCACTTTGTATTTATATGCATTCAATTTATATTCAAACATTATATATGTTAAGGGCCTAGTTTTAGTGTTTATTTTAAAAATGACAAACATCGAGTCGTTTTACCAGTCCTTTAGCGTTAACGGTGATGCATTTTAAAACTGAACAGAAATCACCTTTTCTGGATATATCAAATATCGAATCCGCTTAATGTGCCTACAATTCAATCATTCAAAAAATACATAATTTACATCATGCCTTTTCATAGAACAGACAATAAGATTTGAGACAATAAGAACTTTAGTTTTATAACTAAAGTTGCACAATTATACCAACTCTATGGTGGCTGGGTGGTAAGGTGTGTGGCTGGTGTTTTGGAAGTCGCGAGTTCAAACGACCCAATGGGAGTACTTTTTTTTTTTTTATGCCATACAATCTTCCTAGTACTATTATGTAGGTTTGTGTGTGTGTTTTTATTCATTCTTTGGTTTTATAGATGACATACATATTGACTCCTTTTACCGGTCCTTAATTAGGCTCTGGGGAAGCAATGGTGGTGGTGGTGGTGCATTTAAAACTAAACCAAAAATCACCAGTTCTGGACGCGTCAAATATCATATCCGCTTAATGTGTCTACAACCTAATTACTTAAAACTACACTATTTAATTCATTCATATCATGTGCATATTGGTCATTATGCTCATACAACCGACATAACAATTTATTTTCATTATTAGAATCATACATTTCATCAAGTAATACAGATACAAAGAGATTTTCTTTCTGAGAAGACCGTTAGTATTGGCTGGCTGGCAGGCAGGCAGGCAGGCAGGCATTTGAGGGTTATTATTTCGCCTGTTGATTGGGGGGAGGGTTGATGTGTTAGGGGGTTTTCGGTTAGGTGTGGTGGTGGTGATTGGTGGTGGTGGTGATTGGTGGTGATTGGTGGTGAGTAGTGGTGAGTAGTGGTGGTGGTGGTGGTGGTGGTGGTGGTAGTAGTAGGTGGGAGGGGGGGGGGGGGAAGGGGAATGATGGTCTGTGGATTCCTTCTCCGTACCCCTTACATATAAGCAAAAACATGCCTTCCTGTGGGTATAGAAACATTAACACAAATTATATCAGTAACTGATATTGTAGCCTTTTAAACAGAAAAGATTTGTACATACAAATACTTTTAAATTATCATTTATTTGTGGAAATGGCATTTACGTCATTAAATTGATACCTCAGCATCAAGTGTCCTGCAGTGGTCCAGTGGTAAAGTGTATATAAGTGATGCGTATTCTTGGAGTTGCGAGTTCAAACCCGGATTAAGCTATATATATATATATATATATATATATATATATATATATATATATATATATATATATATATATATATATATATATATATATATATATATATATATATACAACATGTTTTGTTTTGGTTGTTTGTTTTTGTATAAAGCCTCACACACTATATTAAGCGAGTTTGTTTTAAACATGACATACATATTAATTCATTTTACCAGGCCTTATTCCACACAACTCCGTGAATTTCCCGTGGAGCCAGCCAGCCGCCAGCCAGCCAGCCAGCCAGCCAGCCAGCCAGCCATTCAAACAAAAACAAACGAAACAAAACAAAACAAAACAAAAAACATTATTGCCAACAGCATTTGGTGTTCCCAGGCGGTCACCCATCCAAGTACTAACCAAACCCAACGTTGCTTAACTTCGCTGATCGGACGAGAAGCGGTGTTCTCAACGTGGTATGGCCGTTGGCATGAGACTGCCTACACATTGTGGCTAATAACCAACTCTTTTTAGTCATCACGGCAGGATACGGACCTTCTTGTGGTGTCTTAATGGTAATTGTATCCTAACATATTTTTGTCTCCTTGGCATGGATATTTAACATCGTTTATTCAGTCTTGGGTTTATGTTCTTTCGCCATTTACAGACATTTTACATCTACCTACTTCCTCAGCCTACCCTGCCAATTTCTAATGAATTTGTGGATTTTCTTTTGTAATACATACATGTGTGTGCTCATCTGCTCTTCAGTTTTTATGATATTTGTCTCATCTGTCCTGCTTTATGATACTTTTACAAAGAACATGAACAAATGCTTCTATTTAGAGAAGATATGGGATCCAGGTTTCGGAGCCGTAAAAACCACCGTCGTGATTGGTGGACGAGTTGCCAGGTTGCAGCTTCTGTACCGTGCCGGCACATAAATAGGTTCGGCTCAGCGGCGGCAGCATCATTCCCCCGTGACTGTCTGAGCGTCTCTCATCACCTTGTTATCTCATCATCATCATGGTAGAAGCAAAGCCTACAAGAAGGCTGCGGCTGGCTGCTGCTGTGGTGGCCACCACCAGGAAACCTCGCGTCAGGTTGCTCACACCGAAAACTAGTCAAATGGTTCTAGCCGCGGTCGCAGCACTCAAAAGACCGTAAGGGCTCGTCTCTACAAGCAATCAAGAAGTACGTTGTTGCCAACAACAAAGTCGAGGCTGCCAAGATCGCCATTTACATCCGAAGATTTCTCAAGAAAGCAGTGGCTGACGGCATTCTTGTTCAGACCAAGGGAAGTGGAGCTAGTGGATCATTCAAGCTGGCCGTAGCAGAGAAGAGGGCCGTTCTAACTCCCAAGAAAGCCACCACAACCAAGAAACCATCTACAGCAGCAAAGAAGGCCGTGGTAACTCCCAAGAAAGCCGCCACAAGCAACAACCACCTACAGCCTTGAAAAAGAAGCAGCAGCAGCAGCTTGTTGTTGGGAACAAAAAGCCCAAAATAAAGAGAGCTTCAAAATCTCCCAAACCACCCAAGGCAAAGAAAGCTGTCAAGAAAACAACAAAGGCAAAATAAACGACGACATGCAAGCAGCATGAATACACATGACAATAAACATCCAGGCCTCCCCCTCAGTGGAGGGGCCTCATATGATTCCAAAAGAGTTTAGTTTTGTAGACAAATAAATCATTACTTTTGGGGTAGATTTACTCTGTATATTATATATATATATATATATATATATATATATATATATATATATATATATATATATATATATATATATATTATATATATTATATATATATACACATACATGGGTGAGGTGATATGGTACCAAAGTTTTGGGTGAGGTGATTGACATTTACACAAGATAAAACACGAACCAATGGGAATAAAAACATAAGAATGGAAGTAACTGCAGAAGGCCTATTGCCCATAACACAAGCACTTCCTCTTGATGCTTCTATATTGGTTCGGAGTCTTGAAGCTATAATATATATATATATATATATATATATATATTATATATATATATATTATATATATATATATATATATATATATATATATATATATATATATATATATATATATAGTGCACACAAAACTAAATAGTCTTGTTAGACAAATTGCCCCTATTAGAGGCAAGTTGACTAACAAGCCGAATGACTGCAATTGTTTTGAATTTGAGTTAAATCTAACATAGAAATGTAATCAAACCTAACCTAACCTATGCTAACCCAAGCTAAGCTAACCTAACCTAACCTAAGCTAACCCAAGCTAAGCTAAGCTAACCTAACCTAACCTAAGCTAAGCTAACCTAACCTAACCTAACCCAGCAATTCATGATCTTAATATAATACTGTTAATTGGATAAACCAATTTGGAAAGAAATGTTCGAAAATAACAAAATTAACTGTGCTTGTTAGGAAAATTGGGCCTTGCATACTTGTCCCAATAGTGTGGTTCTCGCTTTAGGTACGACATAAACGTATACCTAAGTTGAGAGAGAAAAAGATTCGCACTCAAACATGCATATCGATTGCCAGTCCTGAATTCTGGTAGATATTCGTGTCCTCCCTTTTCATTTACCATCATTTGGATACTATCAAAACAGCTCTGAGAAGGATAAAATGAATAAAACGGGTAGCTCACTCATGTAAAAAGGAAGAGTTGGGAAAGATCTCTCTCTCTCTCTCTCTCTCTCCTCACCCCCCCCCCCCCACCACCACCAATGATCCTGCTCTGCTAGTATATAACGGAACAAACCTTCCCCCCCCCCCCACCCCTCCCTCCCCAATCAGAGTCCCTTAAGCATGCGAGGATAAAAAAATAGATTTCATAAGACCCAATGTGCTAGCTGATATCAAAACAATTTATGTTATCGTCTATTAAGCCCTTCAGTAAAAAAGTATAGGGACCTAATTAGGTCCCGTTTTGGAGGTGGTGGTGGGTGGAATCGATGGATTAGCCAAGCTCTTATCCGCCGAATCCGTAGAGGGTACGACCCTGGCGCTTCAGAGCGTACACCACGTCCCATGGCAGTGACGGTCTTCCTCTTGGCGTGTTCCGTGTAGGTTACAGCATCACGGATGACGTTCTCGAGGAACACCTTCAGGACGCCACGGGTCTCTTCGTAGATGAGACCCGAAATACGCTTCACGCCGCCACGACGAGCTAGCGACGAATAGCGGGCTTGGTGATGCCCTGGATGTTGTCACGTAGCACCTTACGATGACGCTTGGCGCCACCCTTTCCGAGTCCCTTGCCTCCCTTGCCGCGTCCAGTCATGGTGTTGAAGTTGTGTGAATAATAAAATTTCGGCACGATTTCCCCAGACTATATCCCGTCAAGCGGACGTACTTGTAGCATGGCAACTCCTAACTCCTGCCTGTCCTTACTTTATGCTTGTACTCGAGCAGAAACACGGCTTTCTCACAACGCTTTCAAAACTGCAGTTGCCTACTCGTCTGTTTCACGTCTCTGTGAAATGACTTTTGCACAAATCCAAAAAATAGAGCAAAATCAGCGATAATAGTGTTTGAGGTGAGCTGCCTGTTGGCTGCAGCCAGAGGAAGGAGGGGAGGGGCAACGGGGTGACGTAGGCGAGTCGAGCAGCCAATGGCGCTCGAGCAAGCGCCTCGAGACGGCGTATATAAGCAAAAATTTTTCGGCGCCGGCCATCACAAACCACAGTTGTTCACCATGGCTCGCACCAAGCAGACTGCTCGCAAGTCCACGGGAGGCAAGGCTCCTCGTAAGCAGCTGGCCACCAAGGCAGCACGCAAATCTGCTCCTGCCACAGGGGGCGTGAAGAAGCCTCACCGTTACAGGCCCGGAACGGTCGCCCTGCGTGAGATCCGTCGTTACCAGAAGAGCACAGAGTTGCTCATCAGGAAACTTCCCTTCCAGCGTCTGGTGCGCGAGATTGCCCAGGACTTCAAGACCGATCTTCGCTTCCAGTCGTCTGCCGTCATGGCTTTACAGGAGGCATCCGAGGCTTACCTGGTCGGTCTCTTCGAGGACACTAACCTCTGTGCCATCCACGCCAAGCGTGTCACCATCATGCCAAAGGACATTCAGCTTGCTCGCCGTATCCGTGGAGAGCGTGCATAAGCTAAAACGACCACCCTAGTATACACCAAACTCGGCCCTTCTCAGGGCCAAAATATCCTTCTAAGGAGATTTCAGACATTCCTAGCATCAGTCATATGAATTAACCTTCATCTATACATATAATAAATAAATAAATACAATAATTTAGGTGGCATACATACACTGTACACGTGATATCAATAAATCAAGTCATTTGTAGTACAACCTGTCCTCTTACAAACAAAACGCCGTCGCTTTTCATTCTTATGCACTGCCAAGGATCCTCCCCCCCCCCCTCCAAAAAAAAAAAAAAAAAAAATTGTCATACTGTACTAGAAATAAAAGCAGCTTGTATAAGTGACATACTGTCCTGTCCTGTTTTATTCTGTTTTTGGTCCTCTGGCTTAATCTGTTAAGTTAGGAGATGACATTTTAAATTAACCGTTTTCTTGACATTTTCAAACCTTAAGAGGGTGGCCTGCATAGTAATCCTAATGTGGAACATAACAATGAATCTCTAATCTCTAGAAAAAAGATACCGAGTGTTTATATGTGTGTTGAGAGAGAGAGAGAGAGAGAGAGAGAGAGAGAGAGAGAGAGAGAGAGAGAGAGAGAGAGAGAGAGAGAGAGAGAGAGAGAGAGAGAGAGAGAGAGAGAGACATGCAGAGACAGAGACGAGACAGACAGACAGACAGACAGAGACTGAGAGAGAGAAACACACACAGACAGTTTCATAAATATTCTCATTTTATAGCTTATTTGCTTTCAGTGACAGAGGTTTTTGTTATAATAGTATTGGTGTCTAACACTCACAATCTCTTTAGAAATTAAAGTGTGGCTCCAATGGAGCCGAGTTTGTTGGTTGAGGCCAAGCCACCACCACAGGGCAGTAAGTAAGCCGTTTACTTGGAGGAGGTGTACTTGGTGACGGCCTTAGTGCCCTCAGAGACGGCGTGCTTGGCCAGTTCTCCGGGCAACAGGAGCCTTACAGCCGTCTGGATCTCCCGACTGGTAATGGTGGAACGCTTGTTGTAGTGGGCCAGGCGAGAAGCCTCGGCGGCGATGCGCTCGAAGATGTCGTTCACGAACGAGTTCATGATCGACATGGCTTTGGAAGAGATACCAGTGTCGGGGTGGACCTGCTTCAGCACTTTGTAGATGTAGATGCTGTAGCTCTCCTTCCTCCTGCGCTTCTTTTTCTTATCGCCCTTGGCAATGGCCTTCTGGGCCTTTCCGGCCTTCTTGGCAGCCTTTCCAGATGCCTTGGGTGGCATGATGATGCTCGTGCTGGCTGGCGTTGCGATACAATAATGAACTTTTGCGCGAGTCGAGCTTTCCTTTTATATCCCGCTCGCGACTCAGCTCAGAGCGGGTCGCGTGGCGGAGCGCGCTGATTGGTCAGTGGCGGACTCCCTTGATCCTGAGCGGGGTATATAACACGAAGCTCGATCTGCGGGCCGGCATAAAACACCACAAACCCACAACAGCAGCAGCAATGTCAGGACGCGGCAAGGGAGGCAAAAGTGAAGGGCAAGTCAAAGTCTCGCTCCAGCAGGGCCGGACTTCAGTTCCCCGTGGGCAGAATTCACCGTCTGCTGCGTAAAGGCAACTACGCCGAACGCGTCGGTGCTGGCGCTCCTGTCTACCTGGCAGCCGTCATGGAATACCTCGCTGCCGAAGTTCTGGAGCTCGCCGGTAACGCCGCACGTGACAACAAGAAGACCCGTATCATCCCACGTCACTTGCAGTTGGCCATCCGCAACGACGAAGAACTCAACAAACTTCTGTCTGGCGTAACCATTGCACAGGGAGGTGTTCTTCCAAACATTCAGGCAGTTCTTTTGCCAAAGAAGACAGAGAAGAAGTAAGCACTTCTGCCACCCACCACGACAAATACCATAACCAGGCTCCATCCGGAGCCACACACACTTTAATAGAGAGATTCAAGTAGACAATCAACTTTCAAACATTAATAATAACATTTATATTGATTTCATTTGGAATGTGTACATAACAAACAAACAAAACAAAATTATAGGGGATATTCAGCATCACTTGGAATATTAACCAATCATATAAATCCAATATATATTTTATATTTTACTTTAAGCGAGGAATTCATATTCTATCAATTTTTAATCATACAAATGAACAAAAGCAATTCTTCACTAGACGTAATGAATGAATAAATGATCAAGGTTTTAATGTGTTTCATGAATAAATATATATATATATATATATATATAATATATATATATATATATATATATATATATATATATATATATATATATATAATATAATATAATATAATATATTATAATACTTGTGAACCAGAATATGTTTGAGCAGCAGCGATCGTGCCATTGGCCGAAGTGCAACAATTCAAATAATTTAAAGGGCCTGCTCGGGTATATAAGAGAGGCTGGGAGACTGGGGCCGGTGGTGGGTGATGGGTGATGAGTGATGGTGTGGTGTGGTGTGGTGTTGTTAAGAGTTGATTTACGGCCAGCCAGCCAGCTGCAGCCAAGGCAGGGCAGGGCAAGGCAAGGCAAGGCAAGGCAAGGCAAGGCAAGGCAAGGCAAGGCAAGGCAAGGCAAGGCAAGGCAATAACAGGACAGGACAGGCAAGGCAAGGCAAGCAGGCGGGCGGGCAGGCGGGCCGGGCGGGCGGGCAGGCCAGCCAGCCAGCCAGCCAGGCCAGCCAGGCAGGCAGGCAGGCAGGCAGCAGGCAGGCAGGCAGGCTGGCAGGCAGGCAGGCAGGCAGGCAGGCAGGCAGGCAGGCAGGCAGCCAGCCAGCCAGCCAGCCAGCCAGCCAGCCAGCCAGGCAGCAGGCAGGCAGCCAGCCAGCCAGCCAGCCAGCCAGCCAGCCAGCAGCCAGCCAGCCAGCCAGCCAGCCAGCCAGCCAGCCACTCCCACTTTGTATTTATATGCATTCAATTTATATTCAAAACATTATATATGTTAAGGGCCTAGTTTTAGTGTTTATTTTAAAAATGACAAACATCGAGTCGTTTACCAGTCCTTTAGCGTTAACGGTGATGCATTTTTAAAACTGAACAGAAATCACCTTTTCTGGATATATCAAATATCGAATCCGCTTAATGTGCCTACAATTCAATCATTCAAAAAATACATAATTTACATCATGCCTTTCATAGAACAGACAATAAGATTTGAGACAATAAGAACTTAGTTTTATAACTAAAGTTGCACAATTATACACAACTCTATGGTGGCTGGGTGGTAAGGTGTGTGGCTGGTGTTTTGGAAGTCGCGAGTTCAAACGACCCAATGGGAGTACTTTTTTTTTTTTATGCCATACAATCTTCCTATACTATTATGTAGGTTTGTGTGTGTGGTTTTTATTCATTCTTTGGTTTTATAGATGACATACATATTGACTCCTTTTACCGGTCCTTAATTAGGCTCTGGGGAAGCAATGGTGGTGGTGGTGGTGCATTTAAAACTAAACCAAAAATCACCAGTTCTGGACGCGTCAAATATCATATCCGCTTAATGTGTCCTACAACCTAATTACTTAAAACTACACTATTTAATTCATTCATATCATGTGCATATTGGTCATTATGCTCATACAACCGACATAACAATTTATTTTCATTATTAGAATCATACATTTCATCAAGTAATACAGATACAAGAGATTTTCTTTCTGAGAAGACCGTTAGTATTGGCTGGCTGGCAGGCAGGCAGGCAGGCATTTGAGGGTTATTATTTCGCCTGTTGATTGGGGGGAGGGTTTGATGTGTTAGGGGGTTTCGGTTAGGTGTGGTGGTGGTGATTGGTGGTGGTGGTGATTGGTGGTGATTGGTGGTGAGTAGTGGTGAGTAGTGGTGGTGGTGTGGTGGTGGTGGTGGTGGTGGTAGTAGTAGGTGGGAGGGGGGGGGGGGGGGGAAGGGGGAATGATGGTCTGTGGATTCCTTCTCCGTACCCCTTACATATAAGCAAAAACATGCCTTCCTGTGGGTATAGAAACATTAACACAAATTATATCAGTAACTGATATTGTAGCCTTTTTAAACAGAAAAGATTTGTACATACAAATACTTTTAAATTATCATTTATTTGTGGAAATGGCATTTACGTCATTAAATTGATACCTCAGCATCAAGTGTCCTGCAGTGGTCCAGTGGTAAAGTGTATATAAGTGATGCGTATTCTTGGAGTTGCGAGTTCAAACCCGGATTAAGCTATATATATATATATATATATATATATATATATATATATTATATATATAGATATATATATATATATATATATATATATATATATATATATATATATATATATACAACATGTTTTGTTTGGTTGTTTGTTTTTGTATAAAGCCTCACACACTATATTAAAGCGAGTTTGTTTAACATGACATACATATTAATTCATTTTACCAGGCTTATCCACACAACTCCGTGAATTTCCCGTGGAGCAGCCAGCCAGCCAGCCAGCCAGCCAGCAGCCAGCAGCCATTCAAACAAAAACAACGAAACAAAACAAAACAAAACAAAAAACATTATTGCCAACAGCATTTGGTGTTCCCAGGCGGTCACCCATCCAAGTACTAACCAAACCCAACGTTGCTTAACTTCGCTGATCGGACGAGAAGCGGTGTTCTCAACGTGGTATGGCCGTTGGCATGAGACTGCCTACACATTGTGGCTAATAACCAACTCTTTTTAGTCATCACGGCAGGATACGGACCTTCTTGTGGTGTCTTAATGGTAATTGTATCCTAACATATTTTTGTCCTCCTTGCATGGATATTTAACATCGTTTATTCAGTCTTGGGTTTATGTTCTTTCGCCTTTACAGACATTTACATCTACCTACTTCCTCAGCCTACCCTGCCAATTTCTAATGAATTTGTGGATTTTCTTTTGTAATACATACATGTGTGTGCTCATCTGCTCTTCAGTTTTTATGATATTTGTCTCATCTGTCCTGCTTTATGATACTTTTACAAAGAACATGAACAAATGCTTCTATTTTAGAGAAGATATGGGATCCAGGTTTTCGGAGCCGTAAAACCAACCGTCGTGATTGGTGGACGAGTTGCCAGGTTGCAGGCTTCTGTACCGTGCCGGCACATAAATAGGTTCGGCTCAAGCGGCGGCAGCATCATTCCCCCGTGACTGTCTGAGCGTCTCTCATCACCTTGGTTATCTCATCATCAATCATGGTAGAAGCAAAGCCTACCAAGAAGGCTTGCGGCTGCTGCTGCTGTGGTGGCCACCACCAGGAAACCTCGCGTCCAGGTTGCTCACCCGAAAACTAGTCAAATGGTTCTAGCCGCGGTGCGCGCAGCACTCAAAGACCGTAAGGGCTCGTCTCTACAAGCAATCAAGAAGTACGTTGTTGCCAACAACAAAGTCGAGGCTGCCAAGATCGCCATTTACATCCGAAGATTTCTCAAGAAAGCAGTTGGCTGACGGCATTTCTTGTTCAGACCAAGGGAAGTGGAGCTAGTGGAATCATTCAAGCTGGCCGTAGCAGAGAAGAGGGCCGTTCTAACTCCCAAGAAAGCCACCACAACCAAGAAACCATCTACAGCAGCAAAGAAGGCGTGCCGTTGGTAACTCCCAAGAAAGCCGCCACAAGCAACAAACCACCTACAGCCTTGAAAAAGAAGCAGCAGCAGCAGCAGCTTGTTGTTGGGAACAAAAAGCCCAAAATAAAGAGAGCTTCAAAATCTCCAAACCACCCAAGGCAAAGAAAGCTGTCAAGAAAACAACAAAGGCAAAATAAACGACGACATGCAAGCAGCATGAATACACATGACAATAAACATCCAGGCCTCCCCCCTCAGTGGAGGGGGCCTCATATGATTCCAAAAAGAGTTTAGTTTTGTAGACAAATAAATCATTACTTTGGGGTAGATTTACTCTGTATATTATATATATATATATATATATATATATATATATATATATATATATATATATATATATATATATATATATATATATATATATATATATACACATACATGGGTGAGGTGATATGGTACCAAAGTTTGTGGTGAGGTGATTGACATTTACACAAGATAAAACACGAACCAATGGGAATAAAAACATAAGAATGGAAGTAACTGCAGAAGGCCTATTGGCCCATAACACAAGCACTTCCTCTTGATGCTTCTATATTGGTTCGGAGTCTTGAAGCTATAATATATATATATATTATAATATATATATATATATATATATATTATATATATATATATATTATATATATATATATATATATATATATATATATATATATATATGCACACAAAACTAAATAGTCTTGTTAGACAAATTGCCCCTATTAGAGGCAAGTTGACTAACAAGCCGAATGACTGCAATTGTTTTGAATTTGAGTTAAATCTAACATAGAAATGTAATCAAACCTAACCTAACCTATGCTAACCCAAGCTAAGCTAACCTAACCTAACCTAAGCTAACCCAAGCTAAGCTAACCTAACCTAACCTAAGCTAAGCTAACCTAACCTAACCTAACCCAGCAATTCATGATCTTAATATAATACTGTTAATTGGATAAACCAATTTGGAAAGAAATGTTCGAAAATAACAAAATTAACTGTGCTTGTTAGGAAAATTGGGCCTTGCATACTTGTCCCAATAGTGTGGTTCTCGCTTTAGGTACGACATAAACGTATACCTAAGTTGAGAGAGAAAAAGATTCGCACTCAACATGCATATCGATTGCCAGTCCTGAATTCTGGGTAGATATTCGTGTCCTCCCTTTTCATTTACCATCATTTGGATACTATCAAAACAGCTCTGAGAAGGATAAAATGAATAAAACGGTTAGCTCACTCATGTAAAAAGGAAGAGTTGGAAAGATCTCTCTCTCTATCTCTCTCTCTCCCCTCACCCCCCCCCCCCCCACCACCACCAATGATCTGCTCGCTAGTATATAACGGAACAAACCTTCCCCCCCCCCCCCCACCCCTCCCTCCCCAATCAGAGTCCCTTTAAGCATGCGAGGATAAAAAATAGATTTCATAAGACCCAATGTGCTAGCTGATATCAAAACAATTTATGTTATCGTCTACTTAAGCCCTTCAGTAAAAAAGTATAGGGACCTAATTAGGTCCCGTTTTGAGGTGGTGGTGGGTGGAATCGATGGATTAGCCAAGCTCTTATCCGCCGAATCCGTAGAGGGTACGACCCTGGCGCTTCAGAGCGTACACCACGTCCATGGCAGTGACGGTCTTCCTCTTGGCGTGTTCCGTGTAGGTTACAGCATCACGGATGACGTTCTCGAGGAACACCTTCAGGACGCCACGGGTCTCTTCGTAGATGAGACCCGAAATACGCTTCACGCCGCCACGACGAGCTAAGCGACGAATAGCGGGCTTGGTGATGCCCTGGATGTTGTCACGTAGCACCTTACGATGACGCTTGGCGCCACACCTTTCCGAGTCCCTTGCCTCCCTTGCCGCGTCCAGTCATGGTGTTGAAGTTGTGTGAATAATAAAATTTCGGCACGATTTCCCCAGACTATATCCCGTCAAGCGGACGTACTTGTAGCATGGCAACTCCTAACTCCTGCCTGTCCTTACTTTATGCTTGTACTCGAGCAGAAACACGGCTTTCTCACAACGCTTTCAAAACTGCAGTTGCCTACTCGTCTGTTTCACGTCTCTGTGAAATGACTTTTGCACAAATCCAAAAAATAGAGCAAAATCAGCGATAATAGTGTTTGAGGTGAGCTGCCTGTTGGCTGCAGCCAGAGGAAGGAGGGGAGGGGCAACGGGGTGACGTAGGCGAGTCGAGCAGCCAATGGCGCTCGAGCAAGCGCCTCGAGACGGCGTATATAAGCAAAAATTTTTCGGCGCCGGCCATCACAAACCACAGTTGTTCACCATGGCTCGCACCAAGCAGACTGCTCGCAAGTCCACGGGAGGCAAGGCTCCTCGTAAGCAGCTGGCCACCAAGGCAGCACGCAAATCTGCTCCTGCCACAGGGGGCGTGAAGAAGCCTCACCGTTACAGGCCCGGAACGGTCGCCCTGCGTGAGATCCGTCGTTACCAGAAGAGCACAGAGTTGCTCATCAGGAAACTTCCCTTCCAGCGTCTGGTGCGCGAGATTGCCCAGGACTTCAAGACCGATCTTCGCTTCCAGTCGTCTGCCGTCATGGCTTTACAGGAGGCATCCGAGGCTTACCTGGTCGGTCTCTTCGAGGACACTAACCTCTGTGCCATCCACGCCAAGCGTGTCACCATCATGCCAAAGGGACATTCAGCTTGCTCGCCGTATCCGTGGAGAGCGTGCATAAGCTAAAACGACCACCCTAGTATACACCAAACTCGGCCCTTCTCAGGGCCAAAATATCCTTCTAAGGAGATTTCAGACATTCCTAGCATCAGTCATATGAATTAACCTTCATCTATACATATAATAAATAAATAAATACAATAATTTAGGTGGCATACATACACTGTACACGTGATATCAATAAATCAAGTCATTTGTAGTACAACCTGTCCTCTTACAAACAAAACGCCGTCGCTTTTCATTCTTATGCACTGCCAAGGATCCTCCCCCCCCCCCTCCAAAAAAAAAAAAAAAAAAAAAATTGTCATACTGTACTAGAAATAAAAGCAGCTTGTATAAGTGACATACTGTCCTGTCCTGTTTTATTGCTTTTTGGTCCTCTGGCTTAATCTGTTAAGTTAGGAGATGACATTTTAAATTAACCGTTTTCTTGACATTTTCAAACCTTAAGAGGGTGGCCTGCATAGTAATCCTAATGTGGAACATAACAATGAATCTCTAATCTCTAGAAAAAAGATACCGAGTGTTTATATGTGTGTTGAGAGAGAGAGAGAGAGAGAGAGAGAGAGAGAGAGAGAGAGAGAGAGAGAGAGAGAGAGGAGAGAGAAGAGAGAGAGAGAGAGAGAGAGAGAGAGAGAGAGAGACATGCAGAGACAGAGACAGAGACAGACAGACAGACAGACAGAGACTGAGAGAGAGAAACACACACAGACAGTTTCATAAATATTCTCATTTTATAGCTATTTGCTTTCAGTGACAGAGGTTTTTGTTATAATAGTATTGGTGTCTAACACTCACAATCTCTTTAGAAATTAAAGTGTGGCTCCAATGGAGCCGAGTTTGTTGGTTTGAGGCCAAGCCACCACCACAGGGCAGTAAGTAAGCCGTTTACTTGGAGGAGGTGTACTTGGTGACGGCCTTAGTGCCCTCAGAGACGGCGTGCTTGGCCAGTTCTCCGGGCAACAGGAGCCTTACAGCCGTCTGGATCTCCCGACTGGTAATGGTGGAACGCTTGTTGTAGTGGGCCAGGCGAGAAGCCTCGGCGGCGATGCGCTCGAAGATGTCGTTCACGAACGAGTTCATGATCGACATGGCTTTGGAAGAGATACCAGTGTCGGGGTGGACCTGCTTCAGCACTTTGTAGATGTAGATGCTGTAGCTCTCCTTCCTCCTGCGCTTCTTTTTCTTATCGCCCTTGGCAATGGCCTTCTGGGCCTTTCCGGCCTTCTTGGCAGCCTTTCCAGATGCCTTGGGTGGCATGATGATGCTCGTGCTGGCTGGCGTTGCGATACAATAATGAACTTTGCGCGAGTCGAGCTTTCCTTTTATATCCCGCTCGCGACTCAGCTCAGAGCGGGTCGCGTGGCGGAGCGCGCTGATTGGTCAGTGGCGGACTCCCTTGATCCTGAGCGGGGGTATATAACACGAAGCTC
>NW_027189213.1:20632-35632 GCF_040958095.1 Procambarus clarkii | reverse complement strand
ACCTAACCTATGCTAACCCAAGCTAAGCTAACCTAACCTAACCTAAGCTAACCCAAGCTAAGCTAAGCTAACCTAACCTAACCTAAGCTAAGCTAACCTAACCTAACCTAACCCAGCAATTCATGATCTTAATATAATACTGTTTAATTGGATAAACCAATTTGGAAAGAAATGTTCGAAAATAACAAAATTAACTGTGCTTGTTAGGAAAATTGGGCCTTGCATACTTGTCCCAATAGTGTGGTTCTCGCTTTTAGGTACGACATAAACGTATACCTAAGTTGAGAGAGAAAAAGATTCGCACTCAAACATGCATATCGATTGCCAGTCCTGAATTCTGGGTAGATATTCGTGTCCTCCCTTTTCATTTACCATCATTTGGATACTATCAAAACAGCTCTGAGAAGGATAAAATGAATAAAACGGGTAGCTCACTCATGTAAAAAGGAAGAGTTGGGAAAGATCTCTCTCTCTCTCTCTCTCTCCCTCACCCCCCCCCCCCCCACCACCACCAATGATCCTGCTCTGCTAGTATATAACGGAACAAACCTTCCCCCCCCCCCCCCACCCCTCCCTCCCCAATCAGAGTCCCTTTAAGCATGCGAGGATAAAAAATAGATTTCATAAGACCCAATGTGCTAGCTGATATCAAAACAATTTATGTTATCGTCTATTAAGCCCTTCAGTAAAAAAGTATAGGGACCTAATTAGGTCCCGTTTTGAGGTGGTGGTGGGTGGAATCGATGGATTAGCCAAGCTCTTATCCGCCGAATCCGTAGAGGGTACGACCCTGGCGCTTCAGAGCGTACACCACGTCCATGGCAGTGACGGTCTTCCTCTTGGCGTGTTCCGTGTAGGTTACAGCATCACGGATGACGTTCTCGAGGAACACCTTCAGGACGCCACGGGTCTCTTCGTAGATGAGACCCGAAATACGCTTCACGCCGCCACGACGAGCTAAGCGACGAATAGCGGGCTTGGTGATGCCCTGGATGTTGTCACGTAGCACCTTACGATGACGCTTGGCGCCACCCTTTCCGAGTCCCTTGCCTCCCTTGCCGCGTCCAGTCATGGTGTTGAAGTTGTGTGAATAATAAAATTTCGGCACGATTTCCCCAGACTATATCCCGTCAAGCGGACGTACTTGTAGCATGGCAACTCCTAACTCCTGCCTGTCCTTACTTTATGCTTGTACTCGAGCAGAAACACGGCTTTCTCACAACGCTTTCAAAACTGCAGTTGCCTACTCGTCTGTTTCACGTCTCTGTGAAATGACTTTTGCACAAATCCAAAAAATAGAGCAAAATCAGCGATAATAGTGTTTGAGGTGAGCTGCCTGTTGGCTGCAGCCAGAGGAAGGAGGGGAGGGGCAACGGGGTGACGTAGGCGAGTCGAGCAGCCAATGGCGCTCGAGCAAGCGCCTCGAGACGGCGTATATAAGCAAAAATTTTTCGGCGCCGGCCATCACAAACCACAGTTGTTCACCATGGCTCGCACCAAGCAGACTGCTCGCAAGTCCACGGGAGGCAAGGCTCCTCGTAAGCAGCTGGCCACCAAGGCAGCACGCAAATCTGCTCCTGCCACAGGGGGCGTGAAGAAGCCTCACCGTTACAGGCCCGGAACGGTCGCCCTGCGTGAGATCCGTCGTTACCAGAAGAGCACAGAGTTGCTCATCAGGAAACTTCCCTTCCAGCGTCTGGTGCGCGAGATTGCCCAGGACTTCAAGACCGATCTTCGCTTCCAGTCGTCTGCCGTCATGGCTTTACAGGAGGCATCCGAGGCTTACCTGGTCGGTCTCTTCGAGGACACTAACCTCTGTGCCATCCACGCCAAGCGTGTCACCATCATGCCAAAGGACATTCAGCTTGCTCGCCGGTATCCGTGGAGAGCGTGCATAAGCTAAAACGACCACCCTAGTATACACCAAACTCGGCCCATTCTCAGGGCCAAAATATCCTTCTAAGGAGATTTCAGACATTCCTAGCATCAGTCATATGAATTAACCTTCATCTATACATATAATAAATAAATAAATACAATAATTTAGGTGGCATACATACACTGTACACGTGATATCAATAAATCAAGTCATTTGTAGTACAACCTGTCCTCTTACAAACAAAACGCCGTCGCTTTTCATTCTTATGCACTGCCAAGGATCCTCCCCCCCCCCCTCCAAAAAAAAAAAAAAAAAAAATTGTCATACTGTACTAGAAATAAAAGCAGCTTGTATAAGTGACATACTGTCCTGTCCTGTTTTATTCTGTTTTTGGTCCTCTGGCTTAATCTGTTAAGTTAGGATGATGACATTTTAAATTAACCGTTTTCTTGACATTTTCAAACCTTAAGAGGGTGGCCTGCATAGTAATCCTAATGTGGAACATAACAATGAATCTCTAATCTCTAGAAAAAAGATACCGAGTGTTTATATGTGTGTTGAGAGAGAGAGAGAGAGAGAGAGAGAGAGAGAGAGAGAGAGAGAGAGAGAGAGAGAGAGAGAGAGAGAGAGAGATAGAGAGAGAGAGAGAGAGAGAGAGAGAGAGAGAGACATGCAGAGACAGAGACAGAGACAGACAGACAGACAGACAGAGACTGAGAGAGAGAAACACACACAGACAGTTTCATAAATATTCTCATTTTATAGCTATTTGCTTTCAGTGACAGAGGTTTTTGTTATAATAGTATTGGTGTCTAACACTCACAATCTCTTTAGAAATTAAAGTGTGGCTCCAATGGAGCCGAGTTTGTTGGTTTGAGGCCAAGCCACCACCACAGGGCAGTAAGTAAGCCGTTTACTTGGAGGAGGTGTACTTGGTGACGGCCTTAGTGCCCTCAGAGACGGCGTGCTTGGCCAGTTCTCCGGGCAACAGGAGCCTTACAGCCGTCTGGATCTCCCGACTGGTAATGGTGGAACGCTTGTTGTAGTGGGCCAGGCGAGAAGCCTCGGCGGCGATGCGCTCGAAGATGTCGTTCACGAACGAGTTCATGATCGACATGGCTTTGGAAGAGATACAGTGTCGGGGTGGACCTGCTTCAGCACTTTGTAGATGTAGATGCTGTAGCTCTCCTTCCTCCTGCGCTTCTTTTTCTTATCGCCCTTGGCAATGGCCTTCTGGGCCTTTCCGGCCTTCTTGGCAGCCTTTCCAGATGCCTTGGGTGGCATGATGATGCTCGTGCTGGCTGGCGTTGCGATACAATAATGAACTTTTGCGCGAGTCGAGCTTTCCTTTTATATCCCGCTCGCGACTCAGCTCAGAGCGGGTCGCGTGGCGGAGCGCGCTGATTGGTCAGTGGCGGACTCCCTTGATCCTGAGCGGGGTATATAACACGAAGCTCGATCTGCGGGCCGGCATAAAACACCACAAACCCACAACAGCAGCAGCAATGTCAGGACGCGGCAAGGGAGGCAAAGTGAAGGGCAAGTCAAAGTCTCGCTCCAGCAGGGCCGGACTTCATGTTCCCCGTGGGCAGAATTCACCGTCTGCTGCGTAAAGGCAACTACGCCGAACGCGTCGGTGCTGGCGCTCCTGTCTACCTGGCAGCCGTCATGGATACCTCGCTGCCGAAGTTCTGGAGCTCGCCGGTAACGCCGCACGTGACACAAGAAGACCCGTATCATCCCACGTCACTTGCAGTTGGCCATCCGCAACGACGAAGAACTCAACAAACTTCTGTCTGCGTAACCAGTGCACAGGGAGGTGTTCTTCCAAACATTCAGGCAGTTCTTTTGCCAAAGAAGACAGAGAAGAAGTAAGCACTTCTGCCACCCACCACGACAAATACCATAACAGGCTCCATCCGGAGCCACACACACTTTAATAGAGAGATTCAAGTAGACAATCAACTTTCAAACATTAATAATAAACATTTATATTGATTCATTTGGAATGTGTACATAACAAACAAACAAAACAAAATTATAGGGGATATTCAGCATCACTTGGAATATTAACCAATCATATAAATCCAATATATATTTTATATTTTACTTAAGCGAGGAATTCCATATTCTATCAATTTTTTAATCATACAAATGAACAAAAGCAATTCTTCACTAGACGTAATGAATGAATAAATGATCAAGGTTTTAATGTGTTTCATGAATAAAATATAATATATATATAATATATATATATATATATATATATATATATATATATATATATATATATATATAATATATATATATATATATATAGATAATAATATAATATAATATATTATAATACTTGTGAACCAGAATATGTTTGAGCAGCAGCGATCGTGCATTGGCCGAAGTGCACAATTCAAATAATTTAAAGGGCCTGCTCGGGGTATATAAGAGAGGCTGGGAGACTGGGGGGCCGGTGGTGGGTGATGGGTGATGAGTGATGGTGTGGGTGTGGTGTGTGTTGTTAAGAGTTGATTTACGGCCAGCCAGCCAGCTGCAGCCAAGGCAGGGCAGGGCAGGCAAGGCAGGCAAGGCAAGGCAAGGCAAGGCAAGGCAAGGCAAGGCAATGCAAGGCAAGGCAAGGCAATAACAGGACAGGACAGGCAATGGCAAGGCAAGCAGGCGGCGGGCGGGCAGGCGGGCGGGGCGGGCGGGCAGCCAGCCAGCAGCCAGCCAGCCAGCCAGGCAGGCAGGCAGGCAGGCAGGCAGGCAGGCAGGCAGGCAGGCTGGCAGGCAGGCAGGCAGGCAGGCAGGCAGGCAGGCAGGGCAGGCAGGCAGCCAGCCAGCAGACAGCCAGCCAGCCAGCCAGCCAGCCAGGCAGGCAGGCAGGCAGCCAGCCAGCCAGCCAGCAGCCAGCCAGCAGCCAGCCAGCCAGCCCCAGCCAGCCAGCCAGCCAGCCCAGCCACTCCCACTTTGTATTTATATGCATTCAATTTATATTCAAACATTATATATGTTAAGGGCCTAGTTTTAGTGTTTATTTTAAAAATGACAAACATCGAGTCGTTTTACCAGTCCTTTAGCGTTAACGGTGATGCATTTTAAAACTGAAGCAGAAATCACCTTTTCTGGATATATCAAATATCGAATCCGCTTATGTGCCTACAATTCAATCATTCAAAAAATACATAATTTACATCATGCCTTTTCATAGAACAGACAATAAGATTTGAGACAATAAGAACTTTAGTTTTATAACTAAAGTTGCACAATTATACCAACTCTATGGTGGCTGGGTGGTAAGGTTGTGTGGCTGGTGTTTGGAAGTCGCGAGTTCAAACGACCCAATGGGAGTACTTTTTTTTTTTTATGCCATACAATCTTCCTAGTACTATTATGTAGGTTTGTGTGTGTGTGTTTTTATTCATTCTTTGGTTTTATAGATGACATACATATTGACTCCTTTTACCGTCCTTAATTAGGCTCTGGGGAAGCAATGGTGGTGGTGGTGGTGCATTTAAAACTAAACCAAAAATCACCAGTTCTGGACGCGTCAAATATCATATCCGCTTAATGTGTCTACAACCTAATTACTTAAACTACACTATTTAATTCATTCATATCATGTGCATATTGGTCATTATGCTCATACAACCGACATAACAATTTATTTTCATTATTAGAATCATACATTTCATCAAGTAATACAGATACAAAGAGATTTTCTTTCTGAGAAGACCGTTAGTATTGGGCTGGCTGGCAGGCAGGCAGGCAGGCATTTGAGGGTTATTATTTCGCCTGTTGATTGGGGGGAGGGTTGATGTGTTAGGGGGTTTTCGGTTAGGTGTGGTGGTGGTGATTGGTGGTGGTGGTGATTGGTGGTGATTGGTGGTGAGTAGTGGTGAGTAGTGGTGGTGGTGGTGGTGGTGGGTGGTGGTGGTGGTAGTAGTAGGTGGGGAGGGGGGGGGGGGGAAGGGGAATGATGGTCTGTGGATTCCTTCTCCGTACCCCTTACATATAAGCAAAAACATGCCTTCCTGTGGGTATAGAAACATTAACACAAATTATATCAGTAACTGATATTGTAGCCTTTTAAACAGAAAAGATTTGTACATACAAATACTTTTAAATTATCATTTATTTGTGGAAATGGCATTTACGTCATTAAATTGATACCTCAGCATCAAGTGTCCTGCAGTGTTCCAGTGGTAAAAGTGTATATAAGTGATGCGTATTCTTGGAGTTGCGAGTTCAAACCCGGATTAAGCTATATATATGATATTATATATATATATATATATATTAATATATAGATATATATATATAGATATATATAATATATATATAATATATAGTATATATATATATAATATTATATATACAACATGTTTTGTTTTGGTTGTTTGTTTTGTATAAAGCCTCACACACTATATTAGCGAGTTTGTTTGAAACATGACATACATATTAATTCATTTTACCAGGGCCTTATTCCACACAACTCCGTGAATTTCCCGTGGAGCCAGGCCAGCCAAGCCACAGCCCGAGCCAGCCAGCAGCCAGCAGCCATTCAAACCAAAAACAAACGAAACAAAACAAAACAAAACAAAAAACATTATTGCCAACAGCATTTGGTGTTCCCAGGCGGTCACCCATCCAAGTACTAACCAAACCCAACGTTGCTTAACTTCGCTGATCGGACGAGAAGCGGTGTTCTCAACGTGGGTATGGCCGTTGGCATGAGACTGCCTACACATTGTGGCTAATAACCAACTCTTTTTAGTCATCACGGCAGGATACGGACCTTCTTGTGGTGTCTTAATGGTAATTGTATCCTAACATATTTTTTGTCTCCTTGGCATGGATATTTAACATCGTTTATTCAGTCTTGGGTTTATGTTCTTTCGCCATTTACAGACATTTTACATCTACCTACTTCCTCAGCCTACCCTGCCAATTTCTAATGAATTTGTGGATTTTCTTTTGTTAATACATACATGGTGTGTGCTCATCTTGCTCTTCAGTTTTTATGATATTTGTCTCATCTGTCCTGCTTTATGATACTTTTACAAAGAACATGAACAAATGCTTCTATTTTAGAGAAGATATGGGATCCAGGTTTCGGAGCCGTAAAACCAACCGTCGTGATTGGTGGACGAGTTGCCAGGTTGCAGCTTCTGTACCGTGCCGGCACATAAATAGGTTCGGCTCAAGCGGCGGCAGCATCATTCCCCCGTGGACTGTCTGAGCGTCTCTCATCACCTTGGTTATCTCATCATCATCATGGTAGAAAGCAAAGCCTACCAAGAAGGCTGCGGCTGCTGCTGCTGTGGTGGCCACCACCAGGAAACCTCGCGTCCAGGTTGCTCACCCGAAAACTAGTCAAAATGGTTCTAGCCGCGGTCGCAGCACTCAAAGACCGTAAGGGCTCGTCTCTACAAGCAATCAAGAAGTACGTTGTTTGCCAACAACAAAGTCGAGGCTGCCAAGATCGCCATTTACATCCGAAGATTTCTCAAGAAAGCAGTGGCTGACGGCATTCTTGTTCAGACCAAGGGAAGTGGAGCTAGTGGATCATTCAAGCTGGCCGTAGCAGAGAAGAGGGCCGTTCTAACTCCCAAGAAAGCCACCACAACAAGAAACCATCTACAGCAGCAAAGAAGGCCGTGGTAACTCCCAAGAAAAGCCGCCACAAGCAACAAACCACCTACAGCCTTGAAAAGAAGCAGCAGCAGCAGCTTGTTGTTGGGAACAAAAAGCCCAAAATAAGAGAGCTTCAAAATCTCCCAAACCACCCAAGGCAAAGAAAGCTGTCAAGAAAACAACAAAGGCAAAATAAACGACGACATGCAAGCAGCATGAATACACATGACAATAAACATCCCAGGCCTCCCCCCTCAGTGGAGGGGCCTCATATGATTCCAAAAAGAGTTTTAGTTTTG
Source organism: Procambarus clarkii (assembly GCF_040958095.1). Taxonomy (NCBI): domain Eukaryota; kingdom Metazoa; phylum Arthropoda; class Malacostraca; order Decapoda; family Cambaridae; genus Procambarus; species Procambarus clarkii. The sequence continues at coordinate 27,823 of NW_027189213.1, read as the reverse complement.
TAGACAAAATAAATCATTTACTTTTGGGGTAGATTTACTCTGTATATTATATATATATATATATATATATATATATATATAATATATATATATATATATATTATATATATATATACACATACATGGGTGAGTGATATGGTACCAAAGTTTTGGGTGAGGTGATTGAACATTGACACAGATAAAACACGAACAATGGATAAAAACATAAGAATGGAAGTAACTGCAGAAGGCTATTGGCCCATAACACAAGCACTTCCTCTTGATGCTCTCTATATTGGTTCGGAGGTCTTGAAAGCTAGCTATAATATATATATATATATATATATATATTATATATATATATATATATATATATATATATCTTATATATATTATAGATAGATATATTATATATATTATATATATATATGCACACAAAACTAAATAGTCTTGTTAGACAAATTGCCCCTATTAGAGGCAAGTTGACTAACAAGCCGAATGACTGCAATTGTTTTGAATTTGAGTTAATCTAACATAGAAATGTAATCAAACCTAACCTAACCTATGCTAACCCAAGCTAAGCTAACCTAACCTAACCTAAGCTAACCCAAGCTAAGCTAAGCTAACCTAACCTAACCTAAGCTAAAGCTACCTACCTAACCTAACCCTAGCAATTCATGATCTTATATAATACTGTTAATGGATAAACCCATTTGGAAAGAAATGTTCGAAAATAACAAAATTAAACTGTGCTTGTTAGGAAAATTGGGCCTTGCATACTTGTCCCACTAGTGTGGTTCTCGCTTTTAGGTACGACATAAACGTATACCTAAGTTGAGAGAGAAAAAGATTCGCACTCAAACATGCATATCGATTGCCAGTCCTGAATTCTGGGTAGATATTCGTGTCCTCCCTTTTCATTTACCATCATTTGGATACTATCAAAACAGCTCTGAGAAGGATAAAATGAATAAAAACGGGTAGCTCACTCATGTAAAAAGGAAGAGTTGGGAAAGATCTCTCTCTCTCTCTCTCTCTCCCTCACCCCCCCCCCCCCACCAACCACCAATGATCCTGCTCTGCTAGTATATAACGGAACAAACCTTCCCCCCCCCCCCCACCCCTCCCTCCCCAATCAGAGTCCCTTTAAGCATGCGAGGATAAAAATAGATTTCATAAGACCCAATGTGCTAGCTGATATCAAAACAATTTATGTTATCGTCTATTAAGCCCTTCAGTAAAAAAGTATAGGGACCTAATTAGGTCCCGTTTTGAGGTGGTGGTGGGTGGAATCGATGGATTAGCCAAGCTCTTATCCGCCGAATCCGTAGAGGGTACGACCCTGGCGCTTCAGAGCGTACACCACGTCCATGGCAGTGACGGTCTTCCTCTTGGCGTGTTCCGTGTAGGTTACAGCATCACGGATGACGTTCTCGAGGAACACCTTCAGGACGCCACGGGTCTCTTCGTAGATGAGACCCGAAATACGCTTCACGCCGCCACGACGAGCTAAGCGACGAATAGCGGCTTGGTGATGCCCTGGATGTTGTCACGTAGCACCTTACGATGACGCTTGGCGCCACCCTTTCCGAGTCCCTTGCCATCCCTTGCCGCGTCCAGTCATGGTGTTGAAGTTGTGTGAATAATAAAATTTCGGCACGATTTCCCAGACTATATCCCGTCAAGCGGACGTACTTGTAGCATGGCAACTCCTAACTCCCTGCCTGTCCTTACTTTATGCTTGTACTCGAGCAGAAACACGGCTTTTCTCACAACGCTTTCAAAACTGCAGTTGCCTACTCGTCTGTTTCACGTCTCTGTGAAATGACTTTTGCACACATCCAAAAAATAGAGCAAAATCAGCGATAATAGTGTTTGAGGTGAGCTGCCTGTTGGCTGCAGCCAGAGAAGGAGGGGAGGGCAACGGGGTGACGTAGGCGAGTCGAGCAGCCAATGGCGCTCGAGCAAGCGCCATCGAGGACGGCGTATATAAGCAAAAAATTTTTCGGCGCCGGCCATCACAAACCACAGTTGTTCACCATGGCTCGCACCAAGCAGACTGCTCGCAAGTCCACGGGAGGCAAGGCTCCTCGTAAGCAGCTGGCCACCAAGGCAGCACGCAAATCTGCTCCTGCCACAGGGGGCGTGAAGAAGCCTCACCGTTACAGGCCCGGAACGGTCGCCCTGCGTGAGATCCGTCGTTACCAGAAGAGCACAGAGTTGCTCATCAGGAAACTTCCCTTCCAGCGTCTGGTGCGCGAGATTGCCCAGGACTTCAAGACCGATCTTCGCTTCCAGTCGTCTGCCGTCATGGCTTTACAGGAGGCATCCGAGGCTTACCTGGTCGGTCTCTTCGAGGACACTAACCTCTGTGCCATCCACGCCAAGCGTGTCACCATCATGCCAAAGGACATTCAGCTTGCTCGCCGTATCCGTGGAGAGCGTGCATAAGCTAAAACGACCACCCTAGTATACACCAAACTCGGCCCTTCTCAGGGCCAAAATATCCTTCTAAGGAGATTTCAGACATTCCTAGCATCAGTCATATGAATTAACCTTCATCTATACATATAATAAATAAATAAATACAATAATTTAGGTGGCATACATACACTGTACACGTGATATCAATAAATCAAGTCATTTGTAGTACAACCTGTCCTCTTACAAACAAAACGCCGTCGCTTTTCATTCTTATGCACTGCCAAGGATCCTCCCCCCCCCCCTCCAAAAAAAAAAAAAAAAAAATTGTCATACTGTACTAGAAATAAAAGCAGCTTGTATAAGTGACATACTGTCCTGTCCTGTTTTATTCTGTTTTTGGTCCTCTGGCTTAATCTGTTAAGTTAGGAGATGACATTTTAAATTAACCGTTTTCTTGACATTTTCAAACCTTAAGAGGGTGGCCTGCATAGTAATCCTAATGTGGAACATAACAATGAATCTCTAATCTCTAGAAAAAAGATACCGAGTGTTTATATGTGTGTTGAGAGAGAGAGAGAGAGAGAGAGAGAGAGAGAGGAGAGAGAGAGAGAGAGGAGAGAGAGAGAGAGAGAGAGAGAGAGAGAGAGAGAGAGAGAGAGACATGCAGAGACAGAGACAGAGACAGACAGACAGACAGACAGAGACTGAGAGAGAGAAACACACACAGACAGTTTCATAAATATTCTCATTTTATAGCTATTTGCTTTCAGTGACAGAGGTTTTTGTTATAATAGTATTGGTGTCTAACACTCACAATCTCTTTAGAAATTAAAGTGTGGCTCCAATGGAGCCGAGTTTGTTGGTTTGAGGCCAAGCCACCACCACAGGGCAGTAAGTAAGCCGTTTACTTGGAGGAGGTGTACTTGGTGACGGCCTTAGTGCCCTCAGAGACGGCGTGCTTGGCCAGTTCTCCGGGCAACAGGAGCCTTACAGCCGTCTGGATCTCCCGACTGGTAATGGTGGAACGCTTGTTGTAGTGGGCCAGGCGAGAAGCCTCGGCGGCGATGCGCTCGAAGATGTCGTTCACGAACGAGTTCATGATCGACATGGCTTTGGAAGAGATACCAGTGTCGGGGTGGACCTGCTTCAGCACTTTGTAGATGTAGATGCTGTAGCTCTCCTTCCTCCTGCGCTTCTTTTTCTTATCGCCCTTGGCAATGGCCTTCTGGGCCTTTCCGGCCTTCTTGGCAGCCTTTCCAGATGCCTTGGGTGGCATGATGATGCTCGTGCTGGCTGGCGTTGCGATACAATAATGAACTTTTGCGCGAGTCGAGCTTTCCTTTTATATCCCGCTCGCGACTCAGCTCAGAGCGGGTCGCGTGGCGGAGCGCGCTGATTGGTCAGTGGCGGACTCCCTTGATCCTGAGCGGGGTATATAACACGAAGCTCGATCTGCGGGCCGGCATAAAACACCACAAACCCACAACAGCAGCAGCAATGTCAGGACGCGGCAAGGGAGGCAAAGTGAAGGGCAAGTCAAAGTCTCGCTCCAGCAGGGCCGGACTTCAGTTCCCCGTGGGCAGAATTCACCGTCTGCTGCGTAAAGGCAACTACGCCGAACGCGTCGGTGCTGGCGCTCCTGTCTACCTGGCAGCCGTCATGGAATACCTCGCTGCCGAAGTTCTGGAGCTCGCCGGTAACGCCGCACGTGACAACAAGAAGACCCGTATCATCCCACGTCACTTGCAGTTGGCCATCCGCAACGACGAAGAACTCAACAAACTTCTGTCTGGCGTAACCATTGCACAGGGAGGTGTTCTTCCAAACATTCAGGCAGTTCTTTTGCCAAAGAAGACAGAGAAGAAGTAAGCACTTCTGCCACCCACCACGACAAATACCATAACCAGGCTCCATCCGGAGCCACACACACTTTAATAGAGAGATTCAAGTAGACAATCAACTTTCAAACATTAATAATAACATTTATATTGATTTCATTTGGAATGTGTACATAACAAACAAACAAAACAAAATTATAGGGGATATTCAGCATCACTTGGAATATTAACCAATCATATAAATCCAATATATATTTTATATTTTACTTTAAGCGAGGAATTCATATTCTATCAATTTTTAATCATACAAATGAACAAAAGCAATTCTTCACTAGACGTAATGAATGAATAAATGATCAAGGTTTTAATGTGTTTCATGAATAAATATATATATATATATATATATATATATATATATATATATATATATATATATATATATATATATATATATATATAATATAATATAATATATATAATACTTGTGAACCAGAATATGTTTGAGCAGCAGCGATCGTGCCATTGGCCGAAGTGCAACAATTCAAATAATTTAAAGGGCCTGCTCGGGTATATAAGAGAGGCTGGGAGACTGGGGCCGGTGGTGGGTGATGGGTGATGAGTGATGGTGTGGTGTGGTGTGGTGTTGTTAAGAGTTGATTTACGGCCAGCCAGCCAGCTGCAGCCAAGGCAGGGCAGGGCAAGGCAAGGCAAGGCAAGGCAAGGCAAGGCAAGGCAAGGCAAGGCAAGGCAAGGCAAGGCAAGGCAAGGCAAAGGCAAGGCAATAACAGGACAGGACAGGCAAGGCAAGGCAAGCAGGCGGGCGGGCAGGCGGGCGGGCGGGCGGGCAGCCAGCCAGCCAGCCAGCCAGCCAGCCAGCAGGCAGGCAGGCAGGCAGGCAGGCAGGCAGGCAGGCTGGCAGGCAGGCAGGCAGGCAGGCAGGCAGGCAGGCAGGCAGCAGCCAGCCAGCCAGCCAGCCAGCCAGCCAGCCAGCCAGGCAGGCAGGCAGGCAGCCAGCCAGCCAGCCAGCCAGCCAGCCAGCCAGCCAGCCAGCCAGCCAGCCAGCCAGCCAGCCAGCCAGCCACTCCCACTTTGTATTTATATGCATTCAATTTATATTCAAACATTATATATGTTAAGGGCCTAGTTTTAGTGTTTATTTTAAAAATGACAAACATCGAGTCGTTTTACCAGTCCTTTAGCGTTAACGGTGATGCATTTTAAAACTGAACAGAAATCACCTTTTCTGGATATATCAAATATCGAATCCGCTTAATGTGCCTACAATTCAATCATTCAAAAAATACATAATTTACATCATGCCTTTTCATAGAACAGACAATAAGATTTGAGACAATAAGAACTTTAGTTTTATAACTAAAGTTGCACAATTATACCAACTCTATGGTGGCTGGGTGGTAAGGTGTGTGGCTGGTGTTTTGGAAGTCGCGAGTTCAAACGACCCAATGGGAGTACTTTTTTTTTTTTTATGCCATACAATCTTCCTAGTACTATTATGTAGGTTTGTGTGTGTGTTTTTATTCATTCTTTGGTTTTATAGATGACATACATATTGACTCCTTTTACCGGTCCTTAATTAGGCTCTGGGGAAGCAATGGTGGTGGTGGTGGTGCATTTAAAACTAAACCAAAAATCACCAGTTCTGGACGCGTCAAATATCATATCCGCTTAATGTGTCTACAACCTAATTACTTAAAACTACACTATTTAATTCATTCATATCATGTGCATATTGGTCATTATGCTCATACAACCGACATAACAATTTATTTTCATTATTAGAATCATACATTTCATCAAGTAATACAGATACAAAGAGATTTTCTTTCTGAGAAGACCGTTAGTATTGGCTGGCTGGCAGGCACAGGCAGGCAGGCAGGCATTTGAGGGTTATTATTTCGCCTGTTGATTGGGGGGGGGTTGATGTGTTAGGGGGTTTTCGGTTAGGTGTGGTGGTGGTGATTGGTGGTGGTGGTGATTGGTGGTGATTGGTGGTGAGTAGTGGTGAGTAGTGGTGGTGGTGGTGGTGGTGGTGGTGGTGGTGGTAGTAGTAGGTGGGAGGGGGGGGGGGGGGAAGGGGAATGATGGTCTGTGGATTCCTTCTCCGTACCCCTTACATATAAGCAAAAACATGCCTTCCTGTGGGTATAGAAACATTAACACAAATTATATCAGTAACTGATATTGTAGCCTTTTAAACAGAAAAGATTTGTACATACAAATACTTTTAAATTATCATTTATTTGTGGAAATGGCATTTACGTCATTAAATTGATACCTCAGCATCAAGTGTCCTGCAGTGGTCCAGTGGTAAAGTGTATATAAGTGATGCGTATTCTTGGAGTTGCGAGTTCAAACCCGGATTAAGCTATATATATATATATATATATATATATATATATATATATTAATATATATTATATATATATATATATATATATATATATATATATATATATATATATATATACAACATGTTTTGTTTTGGTTGTTTGTTTTTGTATAAAGCCTCACACACTATATTAAGCGAGTTTGTTTTAAACATGACATACATATTAATTCATTTTACCAGGCCTTATTCCACACAACTCCGTGAATTTCCCGTGGAGCCAGCCAGCCAGCCAGCCAGCCAGCCAGCCAGCCAGCCAGCCAGCCATTCAAACAAAAACAAACGAAACAAAACAAAACAAAACAAAAAACATTATTGCCAACAGCATTTGGTGTTCCCAGGCGGTCACCCATCCAAGTACTAACCAAACCCAACGTTGCTTAACTTCGCTGATCGGACGAGAAGCGGTGTTCTCAACGTGGTATGGCCGTTGGCATGAGACTGCCTACACATTGTGGCTAATAACCAACTCTTTTTAGTCATCACGGCAGGATACGGACCTTCTTGTGGTGTCTTAATGGTAATTGTATCCTAACATATTTT
>NW_027189213.1:0-20132 GCF_040958095.1 Procambarus clarkii | reverse complement strand
ATTAATAATCTTTGGACAACACCCACCAGTGGGACTCGAACCCAGAAAGCACAACTACCTTCCAGTAGCTGCCATAACTAGTATGCTTTAACCCACTACACCATCAGACCCTACAAAAGAAGTAGAGAGTTCGAGATATATATACATCCCAAACATCTCCACTTCCCGAGGGCCCCAGATGAGTGTGCGGTCAGTCTGCATTTTTCGTCAAGCCACTGTCAATGTGAGAGAACTCGTGTCCAGCTTATAAGCCTATACTTGCATAAACCACAAGTGAAGATTAATAATCTTTGGACAACACCCACCAGTGAGACTCGAACCCAGAAAGCACAACTACCTTCCAGTAGCTGCCATAACTAGTATGCTTTAACCCACTACACCATCAGACCCTACAAAAGAAGTAGAGAGTTCGAGATATATATACATCCCAAACATCTCCACTTCCTGAGGGCACCAGATGAGTGTGGGGTCAGTCTGCATTTTTCGTCAAGCCACTGTCAATGTGAGAGAACTCGTGTCCAGCTTATAAGCCTATACTTGCATAAACCACAAGTGAAGATTAATAATCTTTGGACAACACCCACCAGTGGGACTCGAACCCAGAAAGCACAACTACCTTCCAGTAGCTGCCATAACTAGTATGCTTTAACCCACTACACCATCAGACCCTACAAAAGAAGTAGAGAGTTAGAGATATATATACATCCCAAACATCTCCACTTCCCGAGGGCACCAGATGAGTGTGGGGTCATTCTGCATTTTTCGTCAAGCCACTGTCAATGTGAGAGAACTCGTGTCCAGCTTATAAGCCTATACTTGCATAAACCACAAGTGAAGATTAATAATCTTTGGACAACACCCACCAGTGGGACTCGAACCCAGAAAGCACAACTACCTTCCAGTAGCTGCCATAACTAGTATGCTTTAACCCACTACACCATCAGACCCTACAAAAGAAGTAAAGAGTTCGAGATATATATACATCTCAAACATCTCCACTTCCCGAGGGCACCAGATGAGTGTGGGGTCAGTCTGCATTTTTCGTCAAGCCACTGTCAATGTGAGAGAACTCGTGTCCAGCTTGTAAGATTATACTTGCATAAACCACAAGTGAAGATTAATAATCTTTGGACAACACCCACCAGTGGGACTCGAACCCAGAAAGCACAACTACCTTCCAGTAGCTGCCGTAACTAGTATGCTTTAACCCACTACACCATTAGACCCTACAAAAGAAGTAGAGAGTTCGAGATATATATACATCCCAAACATCTCCACTTCCCGAGGGCACCAGATAAGTCTGGGGTCAGTCTGCATTTTTCGTCAAGCCACTGTCAATGTGAGAGAACTCGTGTCCAGCTTATAAGCCTATACTTGCATAAACCACAAGTGAAGATTAATAATCTTTGGACAACACCCACCAGTGGGACTCGAACCCAGAAAGCACAACTACCTTCCAGTAGCTGCCATAACTAGTATGCTTTAACCCACTACACCATCAGACCCTACAAAAGAAACAGAGAGTTCGAGATATATATACATCCCAAACATCTCCACTTCCCGAGGGCACCAGATGAGTGTGGGGTCAGTCTGCATTTTTCGTCAAGCCACGGTCAATGTGAGAGAACTCGTGTCCAGCTTATAAGCCTATACTTGCATAAACCACAAGTGAAGATTAATAATCTTTGGACAACACCCACCAGTGGGACTCGAACCCAGAAAGCACAACTACCTTCCAGTAGCTGCCATTACTAGTATGCTTTAACCCACTACACCATCAGACCCTACAAAAGAAGTAGAGAGTTCAAGATATATATACATCCCAAACATCTCCACTTCCCGAGGGCACCAGATGAGTGTGGGGTCATTCTGCATTTTTCGTCAAGCCACTGTCAATGTGAGAGAACTCGTGTCCAGCTTATAAGCCTATACTTGCATAAACCACAAGTGAAGATTAATAATCTTTGGACAACACCCACCAGTGAGACTCGAACCCAGAAAGCACAACTACCTTCCAGTAGCTGCCATAACTAGTATGCTTTAACCCACTACACCATCAGACCCTACAAAAGAAGTAGAGAGTTCGAGATATATATACATCCCAAACATCTCCACTTCCTGAGGGCACCAGATGAGTGTGGGGTCAGTCTGCATTTTTCGTCAAGCCACTGTCAATGTGAGAGAACTCGTGTCCAGCTTATAAGCCTATACTTGCATAAACCACAAGTGAAGATTAATAATCTTTGGACAACACCCACCAGTGGGACTCGAAACCAGAAAGCACAACTACCTTCCAGTAGCTGCCATAACTAGTATGCTTTAACCCACTACACCATCAGACCCTACAAAAGAAGTAGAGAGTTCGAGATATATATACATCCCAAACATCTCCACTTCCCGAGGGCACCAGATGAGTGTGGGGTCATTCTGCATTTTTCGTCAAGCCACTGTCAATGTGAGAGAACTCGTGTCCAGCTTATAAGCCTATACTTGCATAAACCACAAGTGAAGATTAATAATCTTTGGACAACACCCACCAGTGGGACTCGAACCCAGAAAGCACAACTACCTTCCAGTAGCTGCCATAACTAGTATGCTTTAACCCACTACACCATCAGACCCTACAAAAGAAGTAAAGAGTTCGAGATATATATACATCTCAAACATCTCCACTTCCCGAGGGCACCAGATGAGTGTGGGGTCAGTCTGCATTTTTCTTCAAGCCACTGTCAATGTGAGAGAACTCGTGTCCAGCTTATAAGATTATACTTGCATAAACCACAAGTGAAGATTAATAATCTTTGGACAACACCCACCAGTGGGACTCGAACCCAGAAAGCACAACTACCTTCCAGTAGCTGCCGTAACTAGTATGCTTTAACCCACTACACCATTAGACCCTACAAAAGAAGTAGAGAGTTCGAGATATATATACATCCCAAACATCTCCACTTCCCGAGGGCACCAGATGAGTCTGGGGTCAGTCTGCATTTTTCGTCAAGCCACTGTCAATGTGAGAGAACTAGTGTCCAGCTTATAAGCCTATACTTGCATAAACCACAAGTGAAGATTAATAATCTTTGGACAACACCCACCAGTGGGACTCGAACCCAGAAAGCACAACTACCTTCCAGTAGCTGCCATAACTAGTATGCTTTAACCCACTACACCATCAGACCCTACAAAAGAAGCATAGAGTTCGAGATATATATACATCCCAAACATCTCCACTTCCCGAGGGCACCAGATGAGTGTGGGGTCAGTCTGCATTTTTCGTCAAGCCACGGTCAATGTGAGAGAACTCGTGTCCAGCTTATAAGCCTATACTTGCATAAACCACAAGTGAAGATTAATAATCTTTGGACAACACCCACCTGTGGGACTCGAACCCAGAAAGCACAACTACCTTCCAGTAGCTGCCATAACTAGTATGCTTTAACCACTACACCATCAGACCCTACAAAAGAAGTAGAGAGTTCGAGATATATATACATCCCAAACATCTCCACTTCCCGAGGACACCAGATGAGTGTGGGGTCAGTCTGCATTTTTCGTCAAGCCACTGTCAATGTGAGAGAACTCGTGTCCAGCTTATAAGCCTATACTTGCATAAACCACAAGTGAAGATTAATAATCTTTGGACAACACCCACCAGTGAGACTCGAACCCAGAAAGCACAATTACCTTCCAGTGGCTGCCATAACTAGTATGCTTTAACCCACTACACCATCAGACCCTACAAAAGAAGTAGAGAGTTCGAGATATATATACATCCCAAACATCTCCACTTCCTGAGGGCACCAGATGAGTTTGGGGACAGTCTGCATTTTTCGTCAAGCCACTGTCAATGTGAGAGAACTCGTGTCCAGCTTATAAGCCTATACTTGCATAAACCACAAGTGAAGATTAATAATCTTTGGACAACACCCACCTGTGGGACTCGAACCCAGAAAGCACAACTACCTTCCAGTAGCTGCCATAACTAGTATGCTTTAACCACTACACCATCAGACCCTACAAAAGAAGTAGAGAGTTCGAGATATATATACATCCCAAACATCTCCACTTCCCGAGGACACCAGATGAGTGTGGGGTCAGTCTGCATTTTTCGTCAAGCCACTGTCAATGTGAGAGAACTCGTGTCCAGCTTGTAAGCCTATACTTGCATAAATCACAAGTGAAGATTAATAATCTTTGGACAACACCCACCAGTGGGACTCGAACCCAGAAAGCACAACTACCTTCCAGTAGCTGCCATTACTAGTATGCTTTAACCCACTACACCATCAGACCCTACAAAAGAAGTAGAGAGTTCGAGATATATATACATCCCAAACATCTCCACTTCCCGAGGGCACCAGATGAGTGTGGGGTCATTCTGCATTTTTCGTCAAGCCACTGTCAATGTGAGAGAACTCGTGTCCAGCTTATAAGCCTATACTTGCATAAACCACAAGTGAAGATTAATAATCTTTGGACAACACCCACCAGTGAGACTCGAACCCAGAAAGCACAACTACCTTCCAGTAGCTGCCATAACTAGTATGCTTTAACCCACTACACCATCAGACCCTACAAAAGAAGTAGAGAGTTCGAGATATATATACATCCCAAACATCTCCACTTCCTGAGGGCACCAGATGAGTGTGGGGTCAGTCTGCATTTTTCGTCAAGCCACTGTCAATGTGAGAGAACTCGTGTCCAGCTTATAAGCCTATACTTGCATAAACCACAAGTGAAGATTAATAATCTTTGGACAACACCCACCAGTGGGACTCGAAACCAGAAAGCACAACTACCTTCCAGTAGCTGCCATAACTAGTATGCTTTAACCCACTACACCATCAGACCCTACAAAAGAAGTAGAGAGTTCGAGATATATATACATCCCAAACATCTCCACTTCCCGAGGGCACCAGATGAGTGTGGGGTCATTCTGCATTTTTCGTCAAGCCACTGTCAATGTGAGAGAACTCGTGTCCAGCTTATAAGCCTATACTTGCATAAACCACAAGTGAAGATTAATAATCTTTGGACAACACCCACCAGTGGGACTCGAACCCAGAAAGCACAACTACCTTCCAGTAGCTGCCATAACTAGTATGCTTTAACCCACTACACCATCAGACCCTACAAAAGAAGTAAAGAGTTCGAGATATATATACATCTCAAACATCTCCACTTCCCGAGGGCACCAGATGAGTGTGGGGTCAGTCTGCATTTTTCTTCAAGCCACTGTCAATGTGAGAGAACTCGTGTCCAGCTTATAAGATTATACTTGCATAAACCACAAGTGAAGATTAATAATCTTTGGACAACACCCACCAGTGGGACTCGAACCCAGAAAGCACAACTACCTTCCAGTAGCTGCCGTAACTAGTATGCTTTAACCCACTACACCATTAGACCCTACAAAAGAAGTAGAGAGTTCGAGATATATATACATCCCAAACATCTCCACTTCCCGAGGGCACCAGATGAGTCTGGGGTCAGTCTGCATTTTTCGTCAAGCCACTGTCAATGTGAGAGAACTAGTGTCCAGCTTATAAGCCTATACTTGCATAAACCACAAGTGAAGATTAATAATCTTTGGACAACACCCACCAGTGGGACTCGAACCCAGAAAGCACAACTACCTTCCAGTAGCTGCCATAACTAGTATGCTTTAACCCACTACACCATCAGACCCTACAAAAGAAGCATAGAGTTCGAGATATATATACATCCCAAACATCTCCACTTCCCGAGGGCACCAGATGAGTGTGGGGTCAGTCTGCATTTTTCGTCAAGCCACGGTCAATGTGAGAGAACTCGTGTCCAGCTTATAAGCCTATACTTGCATAAACCACAAGTGAAGATTAATAATCTTTGGACAACACCCACCTGTGGGACTCGAACCCAGAAAGCACAACTACCTTCCAGTAGCTGCCATAACTAGTATGCTTTAACCACTACACCATCAGACCCTACAAAAGAAGTAGAGAGTTCGAGATATATATACATCCCAAACATCTCCACTTCCCGAGGACACCAGATGAGTGTGGGGTCAGTCTGCATTTTTCGTCAAGCCACTGTCAATGTGAGAGAACTCGTGTCCAGCTTATAAGCCTATACTTGCATAAACCACAAGTGAAGATTAATAATCTTTGGACAACACCCACCAGTGAGACTCGAACCCAGAAAGCACAATTACCTTCCAGTGGCTGCCATAACTAGTATGCTTTAACCCACTACACCATCAGACCCTACAAAAGAAGTAGAGAGTTCGAGATATATATACATCCCAAACATCTCCACTTCCTGAGGGCACCAGATGAGTTTGGGGACAGTCTGCATTTTTCGTCAAGCCACTGTCAATGTGAGAGAACTCGTGTCCAGCTTATAAGCCTATACTTGCATAAACCACAAGTGAAGATTAATAATCTTTGGACAACACCCACCTGTGGGACTCGAACCCAGAAAGCACAACTACCTTCCAGTAGCTGCCATAACTAGTATGCTTTAACCACTACACCATCAGACCCTACAAAAGAAGTAGAGAGTTCGAGATATATATACATCCCAAACATCTCCACTTCCCGAGGACACCAGATGAGTGTGGGGTCAGTCTGCATTTTTCGTCAAGCCACTGTCAATGTGAGAGAACTCGTGTCCAGCTTGTAAGCCTATACTTGCATAAATCACAAGTGAAGATTAATAATCTTTGGACAACACCCACCAGTGGGACTCGAACCCAGAAAGCACAACTACCTTCCAGTAGCTGCCATAACTAGTATGCTTTAACCCACTACACCATCAGACCCTACAAAAGAAGCAGAGAGTTCGAGATATATATACATCCCAAACATCTCCACTTCCCGAGGGCACCAGATGAGTGTGGGGTCAGTCTGCATTTTTCGTCAAGCCACTGTCAATGTGAGAGAACTCGTGTCCAGCTTATAAGCCTATACTTGCATAAACCACAAGTGAAGATTAATAATCTTTGGACAACACCCACCAGTGGGACTCGAACCCAGAAAGCACAACTACCTTCCAGTAGCTGCCATAACTAGTATGCTTTAACCCACTACACCATCAGACCCTACAAAAGAAGTAGAGAGTTCGAGATATATATACATCCCAAACATCTCCACTTCCCGAGGGCACCAGATGAGTGTGGGGTCAGTCTGCATTTTTCGTCAAGCCACGGTCAATGTGAGAGAACTCGTGTCCAGCTTATAAGCCTATACTTGCATAAACCACAAGTGAAGATTAATAATCTTTGGACAACACCCACCAGTGGGACTCGAACCCAGAAAGCACAACTACCTTCCAGTAGCTGCCATAACTACTATGCTTTAACCCACTACACCATCAGACCCTACAAAAGAAGTAGAGAGTTCGAGATATATATACATCCCAAACATCTCCACTTCCCGAGGGCACCAGATGAGTGTGGGGTCAGTCTGCATTTTTCGTCAAGCCACTGTCAATGTGAGAGAACTCGTGTCCAGCTTATAAGCCTATACTTGCATAAACCACAAGTGAAGATTAATAATCTTTGGACAACACCCACCAGTGAGACTCGAACCCAGAAAGCACAACTACCTTCCAGTAGCTGCCATGACTAGTATGCTTTAACCCACTACACCATCAGACCCTACAAAAGAAGTAGAGAGTTCGAGATATATATACATCCCAAACATCTCCACTTCCCGAGGGCCCCAGATGAGTGTGGGGTCAGTCTGCATTTTTCGTCAAGCCACTGTCAATGTGAGAGAACTCGTGTCCAGCTTATAAGCCTATACTTGCATAAACCACAAGTGAAGATTAATAATCTTTGGACAACACCCGCCAGTGGAACTCGAACCCAGAAAGCACAACTACCTTCCAGTAGCTGCCATAACTAGTATGCTTTAACCCACTACACCATCAGACCCTACAAAAGAAGTAGAGAGTTCGAGATATATATACATCCCAAACATCTCCACTTCCCGAGGGCACCAGATGAGTGTGGGGTCAGTCTGCATTTTTCGTCAAGCCACTGTCAATGTGAGAGAACTCATGTCCAGCTTATAAGCCTATACTTGCATAAACCACAAGTAAAGATTAATAATCTTTGCACAACACCCACCAGTGACACTCGAACCCAGAAAGCTCAACTACCTTCCAGTAGCTGCCATAACTAGTATGCTTTAACCCACTACATCATCAGACCCTACAAAAGAAGTAGAGAGTTCGAGATATATATACATCCCAAACATCTCCACTTCCCGAGGGCACCAGATGAGTGTGGGGTCAGTCTGCATTTTTCGTCAAGCCACGGTCAATGTGAGAGAACTCGTGTCCAGCTTATAAGCCTATACTTGCATAAACCACAAGTGAAGATTAATAATCTTTGGACAACACCCACCAGTGGGACTCGAACCCAGAAAGCACAACTACCTTCCAGTAGCTGCCATAACTACTATGCTTTAACCCACTACACCATCAGACCCTACAAAAGAAGTAGAGAGTTCGAGATATATATACATCCCAAACATCTCCACTTCCCGAGGGCACCAGATGAGTGTGGGGTCAGTCTGCATTTTTCGTCAAGCCACTGTCAATGTGAGAGAACTCGTGTCCAGCTTATAAGCCTATACTTGCATAAACCACAAGTGAAGATTAATAATCTTTGGACAACACCCACCAGTGAGACTCGAACCCAGAAAGCACAACTACCTTCCAGTAGCTGCCATGACTAGTATGCTTTAACCCACTACACCATCAGACCCTACAAAAGAAGTAGAGAGTTCAAGATATATATACATCCCAAACATCTCCACTTCCCGAGGGCCCCAGATGAGTGTGGGGTCAGTCTACATTTTTCGTCAAGCCACTGTCAATGTGAGAGAACTCGTGTCCAGCTTATAAGCCTATACTTGCATAAACCACAAGTGAAGATTAATAATCTTTGGACAACACCCACCAGTGGAACTCGAACCCAGAAAGCACAACTACCTTCCAGTAGCTGCCATAACTAGTATGCTTTAACCCACTACACCATCAGACCCTACAAAAGAAGTAGAGAGTTCGAGATATATATACATCCCAAACATCTCCACTTCCCGAGGGCACCAGATGAGTGTGGGGTCAGTCTGCATTTTTCGTCAAGCCACTGTCAATGTGAGAGAACTCATGTCCAGCTTATAAGCCTATACTTGCATAAACCACAAGTGAAGATTAATAATCTTTGCACAACACCCACCAGTGAGACTCGAACCCAGAAAGCTCAACTACCTTCCAGTAGCTGCCATAACTAGTATGCTTTAACCCACTACATCATCAGACCCTACAAAAGAAGTAGAGAGTTCGAGATATATATACATCCCAAACATCTCCACTTCCCGAGGGCACCAGATGAGTGTGGGGTCAGTCTGCATTTTTCGTCAAGCCACTGTCAATGTGAGAGAACTCGTGTCCAGCTTATAAGCCTATACTTGCATAAACCACAAGTGAAGATTAATAATCTTTGGACAACACCCACCAGTGGGACTCGAACCCAGAAAGCACAACTACCTTCCAGTAGCTGCCATAACTAGTATGCTTTAACCCACTACACCATCAGACCCTACAAAAGAAGTAAAGAGTTCGAGATATATATACATCCCAAACATCTCCACTTCCCGAGGGCACCAGATGAGTGTGGGGTCAGTCTGCATTTTTCGTCAAGCCACTGTCAATGTGAGAGAACTCGTGTCCAGCTTATAAGATTATACTTGCATAAACCACAAGTGAAGATTAATAATCTTTGGACAACACCCACCAGTGGGACTCGAACCCAGAAAGCACAACTACCTTCCATAAGCTGCCATAACTAGTATGCTTTAACCCACTACACCATCAGACCCTACAAAAGAAGTAGAGAGTTCGAGATATATATACATCCCAAACATCTCCACTTCCCGAGGGCACCAGATGAGTGTGAGGTCAGTCTGCATTTTTCGTCAAGCCACTGTCAATGTGAGAGAACTCGTGTCCAGCTTATAAGCCTATACTTGCATAAACCACAAGTGAAGATTAATAATCTTTGGACAACACCCACCAGTGGGACTCGAACCCAGAAAGCACAACTACCTTCCAGTAGCTGCCATAACTAGTATGCTTTAACCCACTACACCATCAGACCCTACAAAAGAAGTAGAGAGTTCGAGATATATATACATCCCAAACATCTCCACTTCCCGAGGGCACCAGATGAGTGTGGGGTCTGTCTGCATTTTTCGTCAAGCCACTGTCAATGTGAGAGAACTCGTGTCCAGCTTATAAGCCTATACTTGCATAAACCACAAGTGAAGATTAATAATCTTTGGACAACACCCACCAGTGAGACTCGAACCCAGAAAGCACAATTACCTTCCAGTGGCTGCCATAACTAGTATGCTTTAACCCACTACACCATCAGACCCTACAAAAGAAGTAGAGAGTTCGAGATATATATACATCCCAAACATCTCCACTTCCTGAGGGCACCAGATGAGTTTGGGGACAGTCTGCATTTTTCGTCAAGCCACTGTCAATGTGAGAGAACTCGTGTCCAGCTTATAAGCCTATACTTGCATAAACCACAAGTGAAGATTAATAATCTTTGGACAACACCCACCTGTGGGACTCGAACCCAGAAAGCACAACTACCTTCCAGTAGCTGCCATAACTAGTATGCTTTAACCACTACACCATCAGACCCTAGAAAAAAAGTAGAGAGTTCGAGATATATATACATCCCAAACATCTCCACTTCCCGAGGACACCAGATGAGTGTGGGGTCAGTCTGCATTTTTCGTCAAGCCACTGTCAATGTGAGAGAACTCGTGTCCAGCTTGTAAGCCTATACTTGCATAAATCACAAGTGAAGATTAATAATCTTTGGACAACACCCACCAGTGGGACTCGAACCCAGAAAGCACAACTACCTTCCAGTAGCTGCCATAACTAGTATGCTTTAACCCACTACACCATCAGACCCTACAAAAGAAGCAGAGAGTTCGAGATATATATACATCCCAAACATCTCCACTTCCCGAGGGCACCAGATGAGTGTGGGGTCAGTCTGCATTTTTCGTCAAGCCACTGTCAATGTGAGAGAACTCGTGTCCAGCTTATAAGCCTATACTTGCATAAACCACAAGTGAAGATTAACCCTTAAACTGCGCAACGCGCCTGCAGGCTCACGTCTGGTTTGCGCAACGCGCCTCTGGGTATTTGTATTTTTCACATTCCATTCAAAACTCCCGCGGCTACATGGGGTTCACATCAGCTTCCTCAGGGCTCTTGTAAACAGACGCCATCTTTAAAAAAAATCGTGGTCCACATTCCCGGGTGTGGGAGCCTCAGTAGTGTGTGAGCAACCAAGGCTGGCGCTCGCAGCATGAGCGCACAGCACTGCTGTTCAGCATGTGACCACAGCATCGCCTAATAATGTCAAAATATATATATAACTTGTATTATTTAGCTATGATAGTGTTATATTAGAGCCTGAGTGTGATAATGACTGGGTACAATGTTCAAATATCAGTGATTCAATGCTGTTCACGATGTTCACAGCGCTAGCCACAGCACCAGAGCATTATTTCGTTCATCTAGGAATCTTCAAATGATTTCTTAGGTTCTTTTTCAAAATAAACGTGTGGTCAATTATTCATTTACAGGAATTAGTGACCAGGATTGTGATAATAGCAGGAATGTGGTTATAATTAGCGTTGTGCGTAGTATTGTGGAAGGAGGAATTTTGATGAGGGAGGGAGGGCGAGAATTGAGATAGCCTCAATTGTGTGTGTGGCTGCCACTCTTGTTTTGTTCACCATACTAGCTTAGTGGTTCGCTATGGGCAACACATATGTACATGGGTATATATAGTGTGTGTATATAGTGTAAGAACAGCAACAGGAGAATGTTGAGAGGAGCTATTTTGGTGAGGGAGGTGACGTAATCGTAGCGTCGTCTGCTGTGTGATTTTTCATGCAGTGTATGGTGGCCACTGTACTGTTTGGACACAATACCGGCTTACTTGCATAGTTCTGGTAAATAAAACATGTAGATAGGTATATAGAACATGTGTAATAAGAACTATAGCAATATGGTGGGAGGAGCAATGTTGGCGAGTAAGATGTTGGAGTGAGGGAGACTGGCTGGGTGTGGCTGCTCTCACTCAAGGTGTTCTGTGTTCATGGCCCATACGAGGCAGCTGCTATTGGCCCATACGAGGCAGCTGCTATTGGCCCATACGAGGCAGCTGCTATTGGCCCATACGAGGCAGCTGCTATTGGCCCATACGAGGCAGCTGCTATTGGCCCATACGAGGCAGCTGCTATTGGCCCATACGCGGCAGCTGCTATTGGCCCATACGCGGCAGCTGCTATTGGCCCATACGCGGCAGCTGCTATTGGCCCATACGAGGCAGCTGCTATTGGCCCATACGAGGCAGCTGCTATTGGCCCATACGAGGCAGCTGCTATTGGCCCATACGAGGCAGCTGCTATTGGCCCATACGCGGCAGCTGCTATTGGCCCATACGCGGCAGCTGCTATTGGCCCATACGAGGCAGCTGCTATTGGCCCATACGAGGCAGCTGCTATTGGCCCATACGAGGCAGCTGCTATTGCCTATACGGGGCAGCTGCTATTGGCCCATGCGGGGCAGCTGCTATTGGCCCATGCGGGGCAGCTGCTATTGGCCCATGCGGGGCAGCTGCTATTGGCCCATGCGGGGCAGCTGCTATTGGCCCATGCGGGGCAGCTGCTATTGGCCCATGCGGGGCAGCTGCTATTGGCCCATGCGGGGCAGCTGCTATTGGCCCATGCGGGGCAGCTGCTATTGGCCTATACGAGGCAGCTGATATTGGCCCATACGAGGCAGCTGCTATTGGCCCATACGAAGCAGCTGCTATTGGCCCATACGAGGCAGCTGATATTGGCCCATACGAGGCAGCTGCTATTGGCCCATACGAAGCAGCTGCTACGCGGTGTTCTGAATGTGTTGATGGTGAATGTATATAGTGTGTGACAGTGTATAGTGTGTAAATAGATTGTATATATACACAAATTAGCATGATACATAGTAAATATGTGCTGCATATGTGTACACAAGTTTCATGCACGTAACACAGTGTCTACGGACAGTACGGATGTTGTACTGCGATATTATAGTGTACGTGTTCATTATACATTGGATTGGCACATAAAAACAATGAAAATGTATTTGGAAAGGTGCGCAAAAAATGAACGAAAATATATTCGCGGCAACTCGCGCGCCCCGCCCCGAGCGCCCCACCGCCCCCGAGAGCTTACGGCACGGGCGCACGGGGAATGATGACGTCACGCCCCAACTTCCGGACCCCATAGCAGCCAAAGTAAGTACAATTTCGACTTTTTTTTTGCATACTCATACTGAGGGAAGGGTTTTTGACACTTCAAAAAGAAAAAAGAATTTTTTCCAGAGAATTTATTTCCTGCGCACTGCGGGGGTGTCACATTTGGAGGCAACGCAGTTAAGGGGTTAATAATCTTTGGATAACACCCACCAGTGGGACTCGAACCCAGAAAGCACAACTACCTTCCAGTAGCTGCCATAACTAGTATGCTTTAACCCACTACACCATCAGACCCTACAAAAGAAGTAGAGAGTTCGAGATATATATACATCCCAAACATCTCCACTTCCTGAGGGCACCAGATGAGTGTGGGGTCAGTCTGCATTTTTCGTCAAGCCACGGTCAATGTGAGAGATCTCGTGTCCAGCTTATATGCCTATACTTGCATAAACCACAAGTGAAGATTAATAATCTTTGGACAACACCCACCAGTGGGACTCGAACCCAGAAAGCACAACTACCTTCCAGTAACTGCCATAACTAGTATGCTTTAACCCACTACACCATCAGACCCTACAAAAGAAGTAGAGAGTTCGAGATATATATACATCCCAAACATCTCCACTTCCCGAGGGCACCAGATGAGTGTGGGGTCAGTCTGCATTTTTCGTCAAGCCACTGTCAATGTGAGAGAACTCGTGTCCAGCTTATAAGCCTATACTTGCATAAACCACAAGTGAAGATTAATAATCTTTGGACAACACCCACCAGTGAGACTCGAACCCAGAAAGCACAACTACCTTCCAGTAGCTGCCATGACTAGTATGCTTTAACCCACTACACCATCAGACCCTACAAAAGAAGTAGAGAGTTCGAGATATATATACATCCCAAACATCTCCACTTCCCGAGGGCCCCAGATGAGTGTGGGGTCAGTCTGCATTTTTCGTCAAGCCACTGTCAATGTGAGAGAACTCGTGTCCAGCTTATAAGCCTATACTTGCATAAACCACAAGTGAAGATTAATAATCTTTGGACAACACCCACCAGTGGAACTCGAACCCAGAAAGCACAACTACCTTCCAGTAGCTGCCATAACTAGTATGCTTTAACCCACTACACCATCAGACCCTACAAAAGAGTAGAGAGTTCGAGATATATATACATCCCAAACACCTCCACTTCCCGAGGGCACCAGATGAGTGTGGGGTCAGTCTGCATTTTTCGTCAAGCCACTGTCAATGTGAGAGAACTCGGGTCCAGCTTATAAGCCTATACTTGCATAAACCACAAGTGAAGATTAATAATCTTTGGACAACACCCACCAGTGGGACTCGAACCCAGAAAGCACAACTACCTTCCAGTAGCTGCCATAACTAGTATGCTTTAACCCACTACACCATCAGACCCTACAAAAGAAGTAAAGAGTTCGAGATATATATACACCCCAAACATCTCCACTTCCCGAGGGCACCAGATGAGTGTGGGGTCAGTCTGCATTTTTCGTCAAGCCACTGTCAATGTGAGAGAACTCGTGTCCAGCTTATAAGCCTATACTTGCATAAACCACAAGTGAAGATTAATAATCTTTGGACAACACCCACCAGTGGGACTCGAACCCAGAAAGCACAACTACCTTCCAGTAGCTGCCATAACAAGTATGCTTTAACCCACTACACCATCAGACCCTACAAAAGAAGTAGAGAGTTTGAGATATATATACATCCCAAACATCTCCACTTCCCGAGGGCACCAGATGAGTGTGGGGTCAGTCTGCATTTTTCGTCAAGCCACTGTCAATGTGAGAGAACTCGTGTCCAGCTTATAAGCCTATACTTGCATAAACCACAAGTGAAGATTAATAATCTTTGGACAACACCCACCAGTGGGACTCGAACCCAGAAAGCACAACTACCTTCCAGTAGCTGCCATAACTAGTATGCTTTAACCCACTACACCATCAGACCCTACAAAAGAAGTAGAGAGTTCGAGATATATATACATCCCAAACATCTCCACTTCCCGAGGGCACCAGATGAGTGTGGGGTCAGTCTGCATTTTTCGTCAAGCCACTGTCAATGTGAGAGAACTCGTGTCCAGCTTATAAGCCTATATTTGCATAAACCACAAGTGAAGATTAATAATCTTTGGACAACACCCACCAGTGGGACTCGAACCCAGAAAGCACAACTACCTTCCAGTAGCTGCCATAACTAGTATGCTTTAACCCACTACACCATCAGACCCTACAAAAGAAGTAGAGAGTTCGAGATATATATACATCCCAAACATCTCCACTTCCCGAGGGCACCAGATGAGTGTGGGGTCAGTCTGCATTTTTCGTCAAGCCACTGTCAATGTGAGAGAACTCGTGTCCAGCTTATAAGCCTATACTTGCATAAACCACAAGTGAAGATTAATAATCTTTGGACAACACCCACCAGTGGGACTCGAACCCAGAAAGCACAACTACCTTCCAAGCTGCCATAACTAGTATGCTTTAACCCACTACACCATCAGACCCTACAAAAGAAGTAGAGAGTTCGAGATATATATACATCCCAAACATCTCCACTTCCCGAGGGCACCAGATGAGTGTGGGGTCAGTCTGCATTTTTCGTCAAGCCACTGTCAATGTGAGAGAACTCGTGTCCAGCTTATAAGCCTATACTTGCATAAACCACAAGTGAAGATTAATAATCTTTGGACAACACCCACCAGTGAGACTCGAACCCAGAAAGCACAACTACCTTCCAGTAGCTGCCATAACTAGTATGCTTTAACCCACTACACCATCAGACCATACAAAAGAAGTAGAGAGTTCGAGATATATATACATCCCAAACATCTTCACTTCCTGAGGGCACCAGATGAGTGTGGGGTCAGTCTGCATTTTTCGTCAAGCCACTGTCAATGTGAGAGAACTCGTGTCCAGCTTATAAGCCTATACTTGCATAAATCACAAGTGAAGATTAATAATCTTTGGACAACACCCACCAGTGGGACTCGAACCCAGAAAGCACAACTACCTTCCAGTAGCTGCCATAACTAGTATGCTTTAACCCACTACACCATCAGACCCTACAAAAGAAGTAAAGAGTTCGAGATATATATACATCTCAAACATCTCCACTTCCCGAGGGCACCAGATGAGTGTGGGGTCAGTCTGCATTTTTCGTCAAGCCACTGTCAATGTGAGAGAACTCGTGTCCAGCTTATAAGATTATACTTGCATAAACCACAAGTGAAGATTAATAATCTTTGGACAACACCCACCAGTGGGACTCGAACCCAGAAAGCACAACTACCTTCCAGTAGCTGCCGTAACTAGTATGCTTTAACCCACTACACCATTAGACCCTACAAAAGAAGTAGAGAGTTCGAGATATATATACATCCCAAACATCTCCACTTCCCGAGGGCACCAGATGAGTCTGGGGTCAGTCTGCATTTTTCGTCAAGCCACTGTCAATGTGAGAGAACTCGTGTCCAGCTTATAAGCCTATACTTGCATAAACCACAAGTGAAGATTAATAATCTTTGGACAACACCCACCAGTGGGACTCGAACCCAGAAAGCACAACTACCTTCCAGTAGCTGCCATAACTAGTATGCTTTAACCCACTACACCATCAGACCCTACAAAAGAAGCAGAGAGTTCGAGATATATATACATCCCAAACATCTCCACTTCCCGAGGGCACCAGATGAGTGTGGGGTCAGTCTGCATTTTTCGTCAAGCCACGGTCAATGTGAGAGAACTCGTGTCCAGCTTATAAGCCTATACTTGCATAAACCACAAGTGAAGATTAATAATCTTTGGACAACACCCACCAGTGGGACTCGAACCCAGAAAGCACAACTACCTTCCAGTAGCTGCCATAACTAGTATGCTTTAACCCACTACACCATCAGACCCTACAAAAGAAGTAGAGAGTCCGAGATATATATACATCCCAAACATCTCCACTTCCCGAGGGCACCAGATGAGTGTGGGGTCAGTCTGCATTTTTCGTCAAGCCACTGTCAATGTGAGAGAACTCGTGTCCAGCTTATAAGCCTATATTTGCATAAACCACAAGTGAAGATTAATAATCTTTGGACAACACCCACCAGTGGGACTCGAACCCAGAAAGCACAACTACCTTCCAGTAGCTGCCATAACTAGTATGCTTTAACCCACTACACCATCAGACCCTACAAAAGAAGTAGAGAGTTCGAGATATATATACATCCCAAACATCTCCACTTCCCGAGGGCCCCAGATGAGTGTGGGGTCAGTCTGCATTTTTCGTCAAGCCACTGTCAATGTGAGAGAACTCGTGTCCAGCTTATAAGCCTATACTTGCATAAACCACAAGTGAAGATTAATAATCTTTGGACAACACCCGCCAGTGGAACTCGAACCCAGAAAGCACAACTACCTTCCAGTAGCTGCCATAACTAGTATGCTTTAACCCACTACACCATCAGACCCTACAAAAGAAGTAGAGAGTTCGAGATATATATACATCCCAAACATCTCCACTTCCCGAGGGCACCAGATGAGTGTGGGGTCAGTCTGCATTTTTCGTCAAGCCACTGTCAATGTGAGAGAACTCATGTCCAGCTTATAAGCCTATACTTGCATAAACCACAAGTAAAGATTAATAATCTTTGCACAACACCCACCAGTGACACTCGAACCCAGAAAGCTCAACTACCTTCCAGTAGCTGCCATAACTAGTATGCTTTAACCCACTACATCATCAGACCCTACAAAAGAAGTAGAGAGTTCGAGATATATATACATCCCAAACATCTCCACTTCCCGAGGGCACCAGATGAGTGTGGGGTCAGTCTGCATTTTTCGTCAAGCCACGGTCAATGTGAGAGAACTCGTGTCCAGCTTATAAGCCTATACTTGCATAAACCACAAGTGAAGATTAATAATCTTTGGACAACACCCACCAGTGGGACTCGAACCCAGAAAGCACAACTACCTTCCAGTAGCTGCCATAACTACTATGCTTTAACCCACTACACCATCAGACCCTACAAAAGAAGTAGAGAGTTCGAGATATATATACATCCCAAACATCTCCACTTCCCGAGGGCACCAGATGAGTGTGGGGTCAGTCTGCATTTTTCGTCAAGCCACTGTCAATGTGAGAGAACTCGTGTCCAGCTTATAAGCCTATACTTGCATAAACCACAAGTGAAGATTAATAATCTTTGGACAACACCCACCAGTGAGACTCGAACCCAGAAAGCACAACTACCTTCCAGTAGCTGCCATGACTAGTATGCTTTAACCCACTACACCATCAGACCCTACAAAAGAAGTAGAGAGTTCAAGATATATATACATCCCAAACATCTCCACTTCCCGAGGGCCCCAGATGAGTGTGGGGTCAGTCTGCATTTTTCGTCAAGCCACTGTCAATGTGAGAGAACTCGTGTCCAGCTTATAAGCCTATACTTGCATAAACCACAAGTGAAGATTAATAATCTTTGGACAACACCCACCAGTGGAACTCGAACCCAGAAAGCACAACTACCTTCCAGTAGCTGCCATAACTAGTATGCTTTAACCCACTACACCATCAGACCCTACAAAAGAAGTAGAGAGTTCGAGATATATATACATCCCAAACATCTCCACTTCCCGAGGGCACCAGATGAGTGTGGGGTCAGTCTGCATTTTTCGTCAAGCCACTGTCAATGTGAGAGAACTCATGTCCAGCTTATAAGCCTATACTTGCATAAACCACAAGTGAAGATTAATAATCTTTGCACAACACCCACCAGTGAGACTCGAACCCAGAAAGCTCAACTACCTTCCAGTAGCTGCCATAACTAGTATGCTTTAACCCACTACATCATCAGACCCTACAAAAGAAGTAGAGAGTTCGAGATATATATACATCCCAAACATCTCCACTTCCCGAGGGCACCAGATGAGTGTGGGGTCAGTCTGCATTTTTCGTCAAGCCACTGTCAATGTGAGAGAACTCGTGTCCAGCTTATAAGCCTATACTTGCATAAACCACAAGTGAAGATTAATAATCTTTGGACAACACCCACCAGTGGGACTCGAACCCAGAAAGCACAACTACCTTCCAGTAGCTGCCATAACTAGTATGCTTTAACCCACTACACCATCAGACCCTACAAAAGAAGTAAAGAGTTCGAGATATATATACATCCCAAACATCTCCACTTCCCGAGGGCACCAGATGAGTGTGGGGTCAGTCAGCATTTTTCGTCAAGCCACTGTCAATGTGAGAGAACTCGTGTCCAGCTTATAAGATTATACTTGCATAAACCACAAGTGAAGATTAATAATCTTTGGACAACACCCACCAGTGGGACTCGAACCCAGAAAGCACAACTACCTTCCATAAGCTGCCATAACTAGTATGCTTTAACCCACTACACCATCAGACCCTACAAAAGAAGTAGAGAGTTCGAGATATATATACATCCCAAACATCTCCACTTCCCGAGGGCACCAGATGAGTGTGAGGTCAGTCTGCATTTTTCGTCAAGCCACTGTCAATGTGAGAGAACTCGTGTCCAGCTTATAAGCCTATACTTGCATAAACCACAAGTGAAGATTAATAATCTTTGGACAACACCCACCAGTGGGACTCGAACCCAGAAAGCACAACTACCTTCCAGTAGCTGCCATAACTAGTATGCTTTAACCCACTACACCATCAGACCCTACAAAAGAAGTAGAGAGTTCGAGATATATATACATCCCAAACATCTCCACTTCCCGAGGGCACCAGATGAGTGTGGGGTCTGTCTGCATTTT
>NW_027189211.1:528390-631153 GCF_040958095.1 Procambarus clarkii | reverse complement strand
TTACGTATATATATTCGTTTTTATCAATATTTCGATACTACTTCATGTTTTCTAACATTATATGATTTGGCTTTCAAATCTCAGAATTTCGCAAATTTTGAATTTTTAAGAAATTTTTAAGTTTTCTTGCATTTTGTTTTGTACTAAAAATCATCGAATTTAGCAATATTTTGACCTTTATCATCCCCTTTTCCTTTATGTGATTTAGACAAAATATCATCGAATTAGGCAATATTTTGCTGTTTTTCCACGTTTTTGTGAATTTATTAAATATACGATAAAATGATGCAAACACATAATTGATTAGAAATTAACCGTAAACACTTCATTTTCAATCAACTATTTGTTTCTCGTTAAAATACTGAGTAAGATATTGGAAAGGGGAGAAGTTCTGTTTTTATTGCATATATCGACGTTTCAGCCGGATTAGAGCGGTTTTACGTGTACATCTTCCATCGGTAATATAAACGGAAAATTAGGAACATTTTAGTTAATTCTAATGAAAACACATTGATTTTTATCATTTGAATTTGAAACAACAATGTCATATGTCTTTCCTTGGATCTAAATAATACGAAACCTCGCTCTATGATTTGAAGTTAAAATCCTCAAATATGGTAATAGAGTGACTTTTTTCACATTATTCATGTAGTGTGATTTTACGTATATATATTCGTTTTTACCAATATTTCGATACTACTTCATGTTTTCTAACATTATGTGATTTGGCCTTCAAATCTCAGAATTTAGCAAATTTTGCATTTATAAGCAAGTTTTCTTGCATTTTGTTTTGTACTAAAAATCATCGAATTTAGCAATATTTTGACCTTTATCATCTCCTTTTCCTTTATGTGATTTAGACAAAATATCATCGAATTAGGCAATATTTTGCAGTTTTTCCACGTTTTTGTGAATTTATTAAATATACGATAAAAATGATGCAAACACATAATTGATTAGAAATTAACCGTAAACTCTTCATTTTCAATCAACTATTTGTTTTTTGTTAAAATACTAAGTAAGATATTGGAAAGAGGAGAAGTTCTGTTTTTATTGCATATATCGACGTTTAGCTGGATTAGAGCGGTTTTACGTGTACATCTTCCATCGGTAATATAAACGGAAAATTAGGAACATTTTAGTTAATTCTAATGAAAACACATTGATTTTTATCATTTGAATTTGAAACAACAATGTCATATGTCTTTCCTTGGATCTAAATAATACGAAACCTCGCTCTATGATATGAAGTTAAAATCCTCAAATATGGTAATATAGTGACTTTTTTCACGTTATTCATGTAGTGTGATTTTACGTATATATATTCGTTTTTACCAATATTTCGATACTACTTCATGTTTTCTAACATTATGTGATTTGGCCTTCAAATCTCAGAATTTAGCAAATTTTGCATTTTTAAGCAAGTTTTCTTGCATTTTGTTTTGTACTAAAAACCATCGAATTTAGCAATATTTTGACCTTTATCATCCCCTTTTCCTTTATGTGATTTAGACAAAATATCATCGAATTAGGCAATATTTTGCTGTTTTTCCACGTTTTTCTGAATTTTCAGTTTATTGTTATTAATTCATTAAATATACGATAAAAATTATACAAACATATAATTGATCAGAAAATAACCTTAAATACTTCATTTTCAACAATATATTTGTTTCTCGTTAAAATACTGAGTAAGATATTAAAAAGGGGAGAAGTTCTGTTTTTATTGCATATATCGACGTTTCAGCCGGATTAGAGCGGTTTTACGTGTACATCTTCCATCGGTAATATAAACGGAAAACCAGGAACATTTTAGTTAATTCTAATGAAAACACATTGATTTTTATCATTTGCATTTGAAACAATATTGTCATATGTTGGATCTAAATAATACGAAACCGCGCTCTATGATTTGAAGTTAAAATCCTCAAATATGGTAATATAGTGACTTTTTTCACGTTATTCATGTAGTGTTATTTTACGTATATATATTCGTTTTTACCAATATTTCGATACTACTTCATGGTTTCTAACATTATATGATTTGGCTTTCAAATCTCAGAATTTCGCAAATTTTGAATTTTTAAGCAAGTTTTCTTGCATTTTGTTTTGTACTAAAAATCATCGAATTTAGCAATATTTTGACCTTTATCATCTCCTTTTCCTTTATGTGATTTAGACAAAATATCATCGAATTAGGCAATATTTTGCAGTTTTTCCACGTTTTTGTGAATTTATTAAATATACGATAAAAATGATGCAAACACATAATTGATTAGAAATTAACCGTAAACACTTCATTTTCAACAATCTATTTGTTTCTCATTAAAATACTGAGTAAGATATTAAAAAGGGGAGACGTTCTGTTTTTATTGCATATATCGACGTTTCAGCCGGATTAGAGCGGTTTTACGTGTACATCTTCCATCGGTAATATAAACGGAAAACCAGGAACATTTTAGTTAATTCTAATGAAAACACATTGATTTTTATCATTTGCATTTGAAACAACATTGTCAAATGTCTTTTCTTGGATCTAAATAATACGAAACCTCGCTCTATGATTTGAAGTTAAAATCCTCAAATATGGTAATATAGTGACTTTTTTCACGTTATTCATGTAGTGTTATTTTACGTATATATATTCGTTTTTATCAATATTTCGATACTACTTCATGTTTTCTAACATTATATGATTTGGCTTTCAAATCTCAGAATTTCGCAAATTTTGAATTTTTAAGCAAGTTTTCTTGCATTTTGTTTTGTACTAAAAATCATCGAATTTAGCAATATTTTGACCTTTATCATCCCCTTTTCCTTTATGTGATTTAGACAAAATATCATCGAATTAGGCAATATTTTGCTGTTTTTCCACGTTTTTGTGAATTTATTAAATATACGATAAAAATGATGCAAACACATAATTGATTAGAAATTAACCGTAAACACTTCATTTTCAATCAACTATTTGTTTCTCGTTAAAATACTGAGTAAGATATTGGAAAGGGGAGAAGTTCTGTTTTTATTGCATATATCGACGTTTCAGCTGGATTAGAGCGGTTTTACGTGTACATCTTCCATCGGTAATATAAACGGAAAATTAGGAACATTTTAGTTAATTCTAATGAAAACACATTGATTTTTATCATTTGAATTTGAAACAACAATGTCATATGTCTTTCCTTGGATCTAAATAATACGAAGCCTCGCTCTATGATTTGAAGTTAAAATCCTCAAATATGGTAATATAGTGACATTTTCACGTTATTCATGTAGTGTGATTTTACGTATATATATTCGTTTTTACCAATATTTCGATACTACTTCATGTTTTCTAACATTATGTGATTTGGCCATCAAATCTCAGAATTTAGCAAATTTTGCATTTTTAAGCAAGTTTTCTTGCATTTTGTTTTGTACTAAAAACCATCGAATTTAGCAATATTTTGACCTTTATCATCCCCTTTTCCTTTATGTGATTTAGACAAAATATCATCGAATTAGGCAATATTTTGCTGTTTTTCCACGTTTTTCTGAATTTTCAGTTTATTGTTATTAATTCATTAAATATACGATAAAAATTATACAAACATATAATTGATCAGAAAATAACCTTAAATACTTCATTTTCAACAATCTATTTGT
Source organism: Procambarus clarkii (assembly GCF_040958095.1). Classification (NCBI taxonomy): domain Eukaryota; kingdom Metazoa; phylum Arthropoda; class Malacostraca; order Decapoda; family Cambaridae; genus Procambarus; species Procambarus clarkii. The sequence continues at coordinate 627,508 of NW_027189211.1, read as the reverse complement.
TTCTCGTTAAAATACTGAGTAAGATATTAAAAAGGGGAGAAGTTCTGTTTTTATTGCATATATCGACGTTTCAGCCGGATTAGAGCGGTTTTACGTGTACATCTTCCATCGGTAATATAAACGGAAAATTAGGAACATTTTAGTTAATTCTAATGAAAACACATTGATTTTTATCATTTGAATTTGAAACAACAATGTCATATGTCTTTCCTTGGATCTAAATAATACGAAACCTCGCTCTATGATTTGAAGTTAAAATCCTCAAATATGGTAATATAGTGACTTTTTTCACGTTATTCATGTAGTGTGATTTTACGTATATATATTCGTTTTTACCAATATTTCGATACTACTTCATGTTTTCTAACATTATGTGATTTGGCCTTCAAATCTCAGAATTTAGCAAATTTTGCATTTTTAAGCAAGTTTTCTTGCATTTTGTTTTGTACTAAAAACCATCGAATTTAGCAATATTTTGACCTTTATCATCCCCTTTTCCTTTATGTGATTTAGACAAAATATCATCGAATTAGGCAATATTTTGCTGTTTTTCCACGTTTTTCTGAATTTTCAGTTTATTGTTATTAATTCATTAAATATACGATAAAAATTATACAAACATATAATTGATCAGAAAATAACCTTAAATACTTCATTTTCAACAATCTATTTGTTTCTCGTTAAAATACTGAGTAAGATATTAAAAAGGGGAGAAGTTCTGTTTTTATTGCATATATCGACGTTTCAGCCGGATTAGAGCGGTTTTACGTGTACATCTTCCATCGGTAATATAAACGGAAAACCAGGAACATTTTAGTTAATTTTAATGAAAACACATTGATTTTTATCATTTGCATTTGAAACAACATTGTCATATGTCTTTTCTTGGATCTAAATAATACGAAACCTCGCTCTATGATTTGAAGTTAAAATCCTCAAATATGGTAATATAGTGACTTTTTTCACGTTATTCATGTAGTGTTATTTTACGTATATATATTCGTTTTTACCAATATTTCGATACTACTTCATGTTTTCTAACATTATATGATTTGGCTTTCAAATCTGAGAATTTCGCAAATTTTGAATTTTTAAGCAAGTTTTCTTGCATTTTGTTTTGTACTAAAAATCATCGAATTTAGCAATATTTTGACCTTTATCATCTCCTTTTCCTTTATGTGATTTAGACAAAATATCATCGAATTAGGCAATATTTTGCTGTTTTTCTACGTTTTTGTGAATTTATTAAATATACGATAAAAATGATGCAAACACATAATTGATTAGAAATTAACCGTAAACACTTCATTTTCAATCAACTATTTGTTTCTCGTTAAAATACTGAGTAAGATATTGGAAAGGGGAGAAGTTCTGTTTTTATTGCATATATCGACGTTTCAGCCGGATTAGAGCGGTTTTACGTGTACATCTTCCATCGGTAATATAAACGGAAAATTAGGAACATTTTAGTTAATTCTAATGAAAACACATTGATTTTTATCATTTGAATTTGAAACAACAATGTCATATGTCTTTCCTTGGATCTAAATAATACGAAACCTCGCTCTATGATTTGAAGTTAAAATCCTCAAATATGGTAATAGAGTGACTTTTTTCACGTTATTCATGTAGTGTGATTTTACGTATATATATTCGTTTTTACCAATATTTCGATACTACTTCATGTTTTCTAACATTATGTGATTTGGCCTTCAAATCTCAGAATTTAGCAAATTTTGCATTTATAAGCAAGTTTTCTTGCATTTTGTTTTGTACTAAAAACCATCGAATTTAGCAATATTTTGACCTTTATCATCCCCTTTTCCTTTATGTGATTTAGACAAAATATCATCGAATTAGGCAATATTTTGCTGTTTTTCCACGTTTTTCTGAATTTTCAGTTTATTGTTATTAATTCATTAAATATACGATAAAAATTATACAAACATATAATTGATCAGAAAATAACCTTAAATACTTCATTTTCAACAATCTATTTGTTTCTCGTTAAAATACTGAGTAAGATATTAAAAAGGGGAGAAGTTCTGTTTTTATTGCATATATCGACGTTTCAGCCGGATTAGAGCGGTTTTACGTGTACATCTTCCATCGGTAATATAAACGGAAAATTAGGAACATTTTAGTTAATTCTAATGAAAACACATTGATTTTTATCATTTGAATTTGAAACAACAATGTCATATGTCTTTCCTTGGATCTAAATAATACGAAACCTCGCTCTATGATTTGAAGTTAAAATCCTCAAATATGGTAATATAGTGACTTTTTTCACGTTATTCATGTAGTGTGATTTTACGTATATATATTCGTTTTTACCAATATTTCGATACTACTTCATGTTTTCTAACATTATGTGATTTGGCCTTCAAATCTCAGAATTTAGCAAATTTTGCATTTTTAAGCAAGTTTTCTTGCATTTTGTTTTGTACTAAAAACCATCGAATTTAGCAATATTTTGACCTTTATCATCTCCTTTTCCTTTATGTGATTTAGACAAAATATCATCGAATTAGGCAATATTTTGCAGTTTTTCCACGTTTTTCTGAATTTTCAGTTTATTGTTATTAATTCATTAAATATACGATAAAAATTATACAAACATATAATTGATCAGAAAATAACCTTAAATACTTCATTTTCAACAATCTATTTGTTTCTCGTTAAAATACTGAGTAAGATATTAAAAAGGGGAGAAGTTCTGTTTTTATTGCATATATCGACGTTTCAGCCAGATTAGAGCGGTTTTACGTGTACATCTTCCATCGGTAATATAAACGGAAAACCAGGAACATTTTAGTTAATTCTAATGAAAACACATTGATTTTTATCATTTGCATTTGAAACAACATTGTCATATGTCTTTTCTTGGATCTAAATAATACGAAACCTCGCTCTATGATTTGAAGTTAAAATCCTCAAATATGGTAATATAGTGACTTTTTTCACGTTATTCATGTAGTGTTATTTTACGTATATATATTCGTTTTTACCAATATTTCGATACTACTTCATGTTTTCTAACATTATATGATTTGGCTTTCAAATCTGAGAATTTCGCAAATTTTGAATTTTTAAGCAAGTTTTCTTGCATTTTGTTTTGTACTAAAAATCATCGAATTTAGCAATATTTTGACCTTTATCATCTCCTTTTCCTTTATGTGATTTAGACAAAATATCATCGAATTAGGCAATATTTTGCTGTTTTTCCACGTTTTTGTGAATTTATTAAATATACGATAAAAATGATGCAAACACATAATTGATTAGAAATTAACCGTAAACACTTCATTTTCAATCAACTATTTGTTTCTCGTTAAAATACTGAGTAAGATATTGGAAAGGGGAGAAGTTCTGTTTTTATTGCATATATCGACGTTTCAGCCGGATTAGAGCGGTTTTACGTGTACATCTTCCATCGGTAATATAAACGGAAAATTAGGAACATTTTAGTTAATTCTAATGAAAACACATTGATTTTTATCATTTGAATTTGAAACAACAATGTCATATGTCTTTCCTTGGATCTAAATAATACGAAACCTCGCTCTATGATTTGAAGTTAAAATCCTCAAATATGGTAATAGAGTGACTTTTTTCACGTTATTCATGTAGTGTGATTTTACGTATATATATTCGTTTTTACCAATATTTCGATACTACTTCATGTTTTCTAACATTATGTGATTTGGCCTTCAAATCTCAGAATTTAGCAAATTTTGCATTTATAAGCAAGTTTTCTTGCATTTTGTTTTGTACTAAAAACCATCGAATTTAGCAATATTTTGACCTTTATCATCCCCTTTTCCTTTATGTGATTTAGACAAAATATCATCGAATTAGGCAATATTTTGCTGTTTTTCCACGTTTTTCTGAATTTTCAGTTTATTGTTATTAATTCATTAAATATACGATAAAAATTATACAAACATATAATTGATCAGAAAATAACCTTAAATACTTCATTTTCAACAATCTATTTGTTTCTCGTTAAAATACTGAGTAAGATATTAAAAAGGGGAGAAGTTCTGTTTTTATTGCATATATCGACGTTACAGCCGGATTAGAGCGGTTTTACGTGTACATCTTCCATCGGTAATATAAACGGAAAATTAGGAACATTTTAGTTAATTCTAATGAAAACACATTGATTTTTATCATTTGAATTTGAAACAACAATGTCATATGTCTTTCCTTGGATCTAAATAATACGAAACCTCGCTCTATGATTTGAAGTTAAAATCCTCTAATATGGTAATATAGTGACTTTTTTCACGTTATTCATGTAGTGTGATTTTACGTATATATATTCGTTTTTACCAATATTTCGATACTACTTCATGTTTTCTAACATTATGTGATTTGGCCTTCAAATCTCAGAATTTAGCAAATTTTGCATTTTTAAGCAAGTTTTCTTGCATTTTGTTTTGTACTAAAAACCATCGAATTTAGCAATATTTTGACCTTTATCATCTCCTTTTCCTTTATGTGATTTAGACAAAATATCATCGAATTAGGCAATATTTTGCAGTTTTTTCACGTTTTTGTGAATTTATTAAATATACGATAAAAATGATGCAAACACATAATTGATTAGAAATTAACCGTAAACACTTCATTTTCAACAATCTATTTGTTTCTCATTAAAATACTGAGTAAGATATTAAAAAGGGGAGACGTTCTGTTTTTATTGCATATATCGACGTTTCAGCCGGATTAGAGCGGTTTTACGTGTACATCTTCCATCGTAATATAAACGGAAAACCAGGAACATTTTAGTTAATTCTAATGAAAACACATTGATTTTTATCATTTGCATTTGAAACAACATTGTCATATGTCTTTTCTTGGATCTAAATAATATGAAACCTCGCTCTATGATTTGAAGTTAAAATCCTCAAATATGGTAATATAGTGACTTTTTTCACGTTATTCATGTAGTGTTATTTTACGTATATATATTCGTTTTTATCAATATTTCGATACTACTTCATGTTTTCTAACATTATATGATTTGGCTTTCAAATCTCAGAATTTCGCAAATTTTGAATTTTTAAGCAAGTTTTCTTGCATTTTGTTTTGTACTAAAAATCATCGAATTTAGCAATATTTTGACCTTTATCATCCCCTTTTCCTTTATGTGATTTAGACAAAATATCATCGAATTAGGCAATATTTTGCTGTTTTTCCACGTTTTTGTGAATTTATTAAATATACGATAAAAATGATGCAAACACATAATTGATTAGAAATTAACCGTAAACACTTCATTTTCAATCAACTATTTGTTTCTCGTTAAAATACTGAGTAAGATATTGGAAAGGGGAGAAGTTCTGTTTTTATTGCATATATCGACGTTTCAGCCGGATTAGAGCGGTTTTACGTGTACATCTTCCATCGGTAATATAAACGGAAAATTAGGAACATTTTAGTTAATTCTAATGAAAACACATTGATTTTTATCATTTGAATTTGAAACAACAATGTCATATGTCTTTCCTTGGATCTAAATAATACGAAACCTCGCTCTATGATTTGAAGTTAAAATCCTCAAATATGGTAATAGAGTGACTTTTTTCACGTTATTCATGTAGTGTGATTTTACGTATATATATTCGTTTTTACCAATATTTCGATACTACTTCATGTTTTCTAACATTATGTGATTTGGCCTTCAAATCTCAGAATTTAGCAAATTTTGCATTTATAAGCAAGTTTTCTTGCATTTTGTTTTGTACTAAAAACCATCGAATTTAGCAATATTTTGACCTTTATCATCCCCTTTTCCTTTATGTGATTTAGACAAAATATCATCGAATTAGGCAATATTTTGCTGTTTTTCCACGTTTTTCTGAATTTTCAGTTTATTGTTATTAATTCATTAAATATACGATAAAAATTATACAAACATATAATTGATCAGAAAATAACCTTAAATACTTCATTTTCAACAATCTATTTGTTTCTCGTTAAAATACTGAGTAAGATATTAAAAAGGGGAGAAGTTCTGTTTTTATTGCATATATCGACGTTACAGCCGGATTAGAGCGGTTTTACGTGTACATCTTCCATCGGTAATATAAACGGAAAATTAGGAACATTTTAGTTAATTCTAATGAAAACACATTGATTTTTATCATTTGAATTTGAAACAACAATGTCATATGTCTTTCCTTGGATCTAAATAATACGAAACCTCGCTCTATGATTTGAAGTTAAAATCCTCAAATATGGTAATATAGTGACTTTTTTCACGTTATTCATGCAGTGTGATTTTACGTATATATATTCGTTTTTACCAATATTTCGATACTATTTCATGTTTTCTAACATTATGTGATTTGGCCTTCAAATCTCAGAATTTAGCAAATTTTGCATTTTTAAGCAAGTTTTCTTGCATTTTGTTTTGTACTAAAAACCATCGAATTTAGCAATATTTTGACCTTTATCATCTCCTTTTCCTTTATGTGATTTAGACAAAATATCATCGAATTAGGCAATATTTTGCAGTTTTTTCACGTTTTTGTGAATTTATTAAATATACGATAAAAATGATGCAAACACATAATTGATTAGAAATTAACCGTAAACACTTCATTTTCAACAATCTATTTGTTTCTCATTAAAATACTGAGTAAGATATTAAAAAGGGGAGACGTTCTGTTTTTATTGCATATATCGACGTTTCAGCCGGATTAGAGCGGTTTTACGTGTACATCTTCCATCGTAATATAAACGGAAAACCAGGAACATTTTAGTTAATTCTAATGAAAACACATTGATTTTTATCATTTGCATTTGAAACAACATTGTCATATGTCTTTTCTTGGATCTAAATAATATGAAACCTCGCTCTATGATTTGAAGTTAAAATCCTCAAATATGGTAATATAGTGACTTTTTTCACGTTATTCATGTAGTGTTATTTTACGTATATATATTCGTTTTTATCAATATTTCGATACTACTTCATGTTTTCTAACATTATATGATTTGGCTTTCAAATCTCAGAATTTCGCAAATTTTGAATTTTTAAGCAAGTTTTCTTGCATTTTGTTTTGTACTAAAAATCATCGAATTTAGCAATATTTTGACCTTTATCATCCCCTTTTCCTTTATGTGATTTAGACAAAATATCATCGAATTAGGCAATATTTTGCTGTTTTTCCACGTTTTTGTGAATTTATTAAATATACGATAAAAATGATGCAAACACATAATTGATTAGAAATTAACCGTAAACACTTCATTTTCAATCAACTATTTGTTTCTCGTTAAAATACTGAGTAAGATATTGGAAAGGGGAGAAGTTCTGTTTTTATTGCATATATCGACGTTTCAGCTGGATTAGAGCGGTTTTACGTGTACATCTTCCATCGGTAATATAAACGGAAAATTAGGAACATTTTAGTTAATTCTAATGAAAACACATTGATTTTTATCATTTGAATTTGAAACAACAATGTCATATGTCTTTCCTTGGATCTAAATAATACGAAGCCTCGCTCTATGATTTGAAGTTAAAATCCTCAAATATGGTAATATAGTGACATTTTCACGTTATTCATGTAGTGTGATTTTACGTATATATATTCGTTTTTACCAATATTTCGATACTACTTCATGTTTTCTAACATTATGTGATTTGGCCTTCAAATCTCAGAATTTAGCAAATTTTGCATTTTTAAGCAAGTTTTCTTGCATTTTGTTTTGTACTAAAAACCATCGAATTTAGCAATATTTTGACCTTTATCATCCCCTTTTCCTTTATGTGATTTAGACAAAATATCATCGAATTAGGCAATATTTTGCTGTTTTTCCACGTTTTTCTGAATTTTCAGTTTATTGTTAATAATTCATTAAATATACGATAAAAATTATACAAACATATAATTGATCAGAAAATAACCTTAAATACTTCATTTTCAACAATATATTTGTTTCTCGTTAAAATACTGAGTAAGATATTAAAAAGGGGAGAAGTTCTGTTTTTATTGCATATATCGACGTTTCAGCCGGATTAGAGCGGTTTTACGTGTACATCTTCCATCGGTAATATAAACGGAAAACCAGGAACATTTTAGTTAATTCTAATGAAAACACATTGATTTTTATCATTTGCATTTGAAACAACATTGTCATATGTCTTTTCTTGGATCTAAATAATACGAAACCTCGCTCTATGATTTGAAGTTAAAATCCTCAAATATGGTAATATAGTGACTTTTTTCACGTTATTCATGTAGTGTTATTTTACGTATATATATTCGTTTTTATCAATATTTCGATACTACTTCATGTTTTCTAACATTATATGATTTGGCTTTCAAATCTAAGAATTTCGCAAATTTTGAATTTTTAAGCAAGTTTTCTTGCATTTTGTTTTGTACTAAAAATCATCGAATTTAGCAATATTTTGACCTTTATCATCTCCTTTTCCTTTATGTGATTTAGACAAAATATCATCGAATTAGGCAATATTTTGCTGTTTTTCCACGTTTTTGTGAATTTATTAAATATACGATAAAAATGATGCAAACACATAATTGATTAGAAATTAACCTTAAATACTTCATTTTCAACAATCTATTTGTTTCTCGTTAAAATACTGAGTAAGATATTAAAAAGGGGAGAAGTTCTGTTTTTATTGCATATATCGACGTTTCAGCCGGATTAGAGCGGTTTTACGTGTACATCTTCCATCGGTAATATAAACGGAAAATTAGGAACATTTTAGTTAATTCTAATGAAAACACATTGATTTTTATCATTTGAATTTGAAACAACAATATCATATGTCTTTCCTTGGATCTAAATAATACGAAACCTCGCTCTATGATTTGAAGTTAAAATCCTCAAATATGGTAATATAGTGACTTTTTTCACGTTATTCATGTAGTGTGATTTTACGTATATATATTCGTTTTTACCAATATTTCGATACTACTTCATGTTTTCTAACATTATGTGATTTGGCCTTCAAATCTCAGAATTTAGCAAATTTTGCATTTTTAAGCAAGTTTTCTTGCATTTTGTTTTGTACTAAAAACCATCGAATTTAGCAATATTTTGACTTTTCCTTTATGTGATTTAGACAAAATATCATCGAATTAGGCAATATTTTGCTGTTTTTCCACGTTTTTCTGAATTTTCAGTTTATTGTTATTAATTCATTAAATATACAATAAAAATTATACAAACATATAATTGATCAGAAAATAACCTTAAATACTTCATTTTCAACAATCTATTTGTTTCTCGTTAAAATACTGAGTAAGATATTAAAAAGGGGAGAAGTTCTGTTTTTATTGCATATATCGACGTTACAGCCGGATTAGAGCGGTTTTACGTGTACGGTTTTTTTTTCTTCCATCGGTAATATAAACGGAAAACCAGGAACATTTTAGTTAATTCTAATGAAAACACATTGATTTTTATCATTTGCATTTGAAACAACATTGTCATATGTTGGATCTAAATAATACGAAACTTCGCTCTATGATTTGAAATTAAAATCCTCAAATATGGTAATATAGTGACTTTTTTCACGTTATTCATGTAGTGTTATTTTACGTATATATATTCGTTTTTACCAATATTTCGATACTACTTCATGTTTTCTAACATTATATGATTTGGCTTTCAAATCTCAGAATTTCGCAAAATTTGAATTTTTAAGCAAGTTTTCTTGCATTTTGTTTTGTACTAAAAATCATCGAATTTAGCAATATTTTGACCTTTATCATCTCCTTTTCCTTTATGTGATTTAGACAAAATATCATCGAATTAGGCAATATTTTGCTGTTTTTCCACGTTTTTGTGAATTTATTAAATATACGATAAAAATTATGCAAACACATAATTGATTAGAAATTAACCGTAAACACTTCATTTTCAATCAACTATTTGTTTCTCGTTAAAATACTGAGTAAGATATTGGAAAGGGGAGAAGTTCTGTTTTTATTGCATATATCGACCTTTCAGCTGGATTAGAGCGGTTTTACGTGTACATCTTCCATCGGTAATATAAACGGAAAATTAGGAACATTTTAGTTAATTCTAATGAAAACACAGTGATTTTTATCATTTGAATTTGAAACAACAATGTCATATGTCTTTCCTTGGATCTAAATAATACGAAACCTCGCTCTATGATTTGAAGTTAAAATCCTCAAATATGGTAATATAGTGACTTTTTTCACGTTATTCATGTAGTGTGATTTTACGTATTCGTTTTTACCAATCTTTCGATACTACTTCATGTTTTCTAACATTATGTGATTTGGCCTTCAAATCTCAGAATTTAGCAAATTTTGCATTTTTAAGCAAGTTTTCTTGCATTTTGTTTTTTACTAAAAACCATCGAATTTAGCAATATTTTGACCTTTATCATTACCTTTTCCTTTATGTGATTTAGACAAAATATCATCGAATTAGGCAATATTTTGCTGTTTTTCCACGTTTTTCTGAATTTTCAGTTTATTGTTATTAATTCATTAAATATACGATAAAAATTATACAAACATATAATTGATCAGAAAATAACCTTAAATACTTCATTTTCAACAATCTATTTGTTTCTCGTTAAAATACTGAGTAAGATATTAAAAAGGGGAGAAGTTCTGTTTTTATTGCATATATCGACGTTTCAGCCGGATTAGAGCGGTTTTACGTGTACATCTTCCATCGGTAATATAAACGGAAAACCAGGAACATTTTAGTTAATTCTAATGAAAACACATTGATTTTTATCATTTGCATTTGAAACAACATTGTCATATGTCTTTTCTTGGATCTAAATAATACGAAACCTCGCTCTATGATTTGAAGTTAAAATCCTCAAATATGGTAATATAGTGACTTTTTTCACGTTATTCATGTAGTGTTATTTTACGTATATATATTCGTTTTTACCAATATTTCGATACTACTTCATGTTTTCTAACATTATGTGATTTGGCCTTCAAATCTCAGAATTTAGCAAATTTTGCATTTTTAAGCAAGTTTTCTTGCATTTTGTTTTGTACTAAAAACCATCGAATTTAGCAATATTTTGACCTTTATCATCCCCTTTTCCTTTATGTGATTTAGACAAAATATCATCGAATTAGGCAATATTTTGCTGTTTTTCCACGTTTTTCTGAATTTTCAGTTTATTGTTATTAATTCATTAAATAAACGATAAAAATTATACAAACAGAAAATAACCTTAAATACTTCATTTTCAACAATCTATTTGTTTCTCGTTAAAATACTGAGTAAGATATTAAAAAGGGGAGAAGTTCTGTTTTTATTGCATATATCGACGTTTCAGCCGGATTAGAGCGGTTTTACGTGTACATCTTCCATCGGTAATATAAACGGAAAACCAGGAACATTTTAGTTAATTCTAATGAAAACACATTGATTTTTATCATTTGCATTTGAAACAACATTGTCATATGTTGGATCTAAATAATACGAAACTTCGCTCTATGATTTGAAATTAAAATCCTCAAATATGGTAATATAGTGAATTTTTTCACGTTATTCATGTAGTGTTATTTTACGTATATATATTCGTTTTTACCAATATTTCGATACTACTTCATGTTTTCTAACATTATATGATTTGGCTTTCAAATCTCAGAATTTCGCAAAATTTGAATTTTTAAGCAAGTTTTCTTGCATTTTGTTTTGTACTAAAAATCATCGAATTTAGCAATATTTTGACCTTTATCATCTCCTTTTCCTTTATGTGATTTAGACAAAATATCATCGAATTAGGCAATATTTTGCTGTTTTTCCACGTTTTTGTGAATTTATTAAATATACGATAAAAATTATGCAAACACATAATTGATTAGAAATTAACCGTAAACACTTCATTTTCAATCAACTATTTGTTTCTCGTTAAAATACTGAGTAAGATATTGGAAAGGGGAGAAGTTCTGTTTTTATTGCATATATCGACGTTTCAGCTGGATTAGAGCGGTTTTACGTGTACATCTCCCATCGGTAATATAAACGGAAAATTAGGAACATTTTAGTTAATTCTAATGAAAACACAGTGATTTTTATCATTTGAATTTGAAACAACAATGTCATATGTCTTTCCTTGGATCTAAATAATACGAAACCTCGCTCTATGATTTGAAGTTAAAATCCTCAAATATGGTAATATAGTGACTTTTTTCACGTTATTCATGTAGTGTGATTTTACGTATTCGTTTTTACCAATCTTTCGATACTACTTCATGTTTTCTAACATTATGTGATTTGGCCTTCAAATCTCAGAATTTAGCAAATTTTGCATTTTTAAGCAAGTTTTCTTGCATTTTGTTTTGTACTAAAAACCATCGAATTTAGCAATATTTTGACCTTTATCATTACCTTTTCCTTTATGTGATTTAGACAAAATATCATCGAATTAGGCAATATTTTGCTGTTTTTCCACGTTTTTCTGAATTTTCAGTTTATTGTTATTAATTCATTAAATATACGATAAAAATTATACAAACATATAATTGATCAGAAAATAACCTTAAATACTTCATTTTCAACAATCTATTTGTTTCTCGTTAAAATACTGAGTAAGATATTAAAAAGGGGAGAAGTTCTGTTTTTATTGCATATATCGACGTTTCAGCCGGATTAGAGCGGTTTTACGTGTACATCTTCCATCGGTAATATAAACGGAAAACCAGGAACATTTTAGTTAATTCTAATGAAAACACATTGATTTTTATCATTTGCATTTGAAACAACATTGTCATATGTCTTTTCTTGGATCTAAATAATACGAAACCTCGCTCTATGATTTGAAGTTAAAATCCTCAAATATGGTAATATAGTGACTTTTTTCACGTTATTCATGTATTGTTATTTTACGTATATATATTCGTTTTTACCAATATTTCGATACTACTTCATGTTTTCTAACATTATGTGATTTGGCCTTCAAATCTCAGAATTTAGCAAATTTTGCATTTTTAAGCAAGTTTTCTTGCATTTTGTTTTGTACTAAAAACCATCGAATTTAGCAATATTTTGACTTTTCCTTTATGTGATTTAGACAAAATATCATCGAATTAGGCAATATTTTGCTGTTTTTCCACGTTTTTCTGAATTTTCAGTTTATTGTTATTAATTCATTAAATATACAATAAAAATTATACAAACATATAATTGATCAGAAAATAACCTTAAATACTTCATTTTCAACAATCTATTTGTTTCTCGTTAAAATACTGAGTAAGATATTAAAAAGGGGAGAAGTTCTGTTTTTATTGCATATATCGACGTTACAGCCGGATTAGAGCGGTTTTACGTGTACGGTTTTTTTTTCTTCCATCGGTAATATAAACGGAAAACCAGGAACATTTTAGTTAATTCTAATGAAAACACATTGATTTTTATCATTTGCATTTGAAACAACATTGTCATATGTTGGATCTAAATAATACGAAACTTCGCTCTATGATTTGAAATTAAAATCCTCAAATATGGTAATATAGTGACTTTTTTCACGTTATTCATGTAGTGTTATTTTACGTATATATATTCGTTTTTACCAATATTTCGATACTACTTCATGTTTTCTAACATTATATGATTTGGCTTTCAAATCTCAGAATTTCGCAAAATTTGAATTTTTAAGCAAGTTTTCTTGCATTTTGTTTTGTACTAAAAATCATCGAATTTAGCAATATTTTGACCTTTATCATCTCCTTTTCCTTTATGTGATTTAGACAAAATATCATCGAATTAGGCAATATTTTGCTGTTTTTCCACGTTTTTGTGAATTTATTAAATATACGATAAAAATTATGCAAACACATAATTGATTAGAAATTAACCGTAAACACTTCATTTTCAATCAACTATTTGTTTCTCGTTAAAATACTGAGTAAGATATTGGAAAGGGGAGAAGTTCTGTTTTTATTGCATATATCGACCTTTCAGCTGGATTAGAGCGGTTTTACGTGTACATCTTCCATCGGTAATATAAACGGAAAATTAGGAACATTTTAGTTAATTCTAATGAAAACACAGTGATTTTTATCATTTGAATTTGAAACAACAATGTCATATGTCTTTCCTTGGATCTAAATAATACGAAACCTCGCTCTATGATTTGAAGTTAAAATCCTCAAATATGGTAATATAGTGACTTTTTTCACGTTATTCATGTAGTGTGATTTTACGTATTCGTTTTTACCAATCTTTCGATACTACTTCATGTTTTCTAACATTATGTGATTTGGCCTTCAAATCTCAGAATTTAGCAAATTTTGCATTTTTAAGCAAGTTTTCTTGCATTTTGTTTTTTACTAAAAACCATCGAATTTAGCAATATTTTGACCTTTATCATTACCTTTTCCTTTATGTGATTTAGACAAAATATCATCGAATTAGGCAATATTTTGCTGTTTTTCCACGTTTTTCTGAATTTTCAGTTTATTGTTATTAATTCATTAAATATACGATAAAAATTATACAAACATATAATTGATCAGAAAATAACCTTAAATACTTCATTTTCAACAATCTATTTGTTTCTCGTTAAAATACTGAGTAAGATATTAAAAAGGGGAGAAGTTCTGTTTTTATTGCATATATCGACGTTTCAGCCGGATTAGAGCGGTTTTACGTGTACATCTTCCATCGGTAATATAAACGGAAAACCAGGAACATTTTAGTTAATTCTAATGAAAACACATTGATTTTTATCATTTGCATTTGAAACAACATTGTCATATGTCTTTTCTTGGATCTAAATAATACGAAACCTCGCTCTATGATTTGAAGTTAAAATCCTCAAATATGGTAATATAGTGACTTTTTTCACGTTATTCATGTAGTGTTATTTTACGTATATATATTCGTTTTTACCAATATTTCGATACTACTTCATGTTTTCTAACATTATGTGATTTGGCCTTCAAATCTCAGAATTTAGCAAATTTTGCATTTTTAAGCAAGTTTTCTTGCATTTTGTTTTGTACTAAAAACCATCGAATTTAGCAATATTTTGACCTTTATCATCCCCTTTTCCTTTATGTGATTTAGACAAAATATCATCGAATTAGGCAATATTTTGCTGTTTTTCCACGTTTTTCTGAATTTTCAGTTTATTGTTATTAATTCATTAAATAAACGATAAAAATTATACAAACAGAAAATAACCTTAAATACTTCATTTTCAACAATCTATTTGTTTCTCGTTAAAATACTGAGTAAGATATTAAAAAGGGGAGAAGTTCTGTTTTTATTGCATATATCGACGTTTCAGCCGGATTAGAGCGGTTTTACGTGTACATCTTCCATCGGTAATATAAACGGAAAACCAGGAACATTTTAGTTAATTCTAATGAAAACACATTGATTTTTATCATTTGCATTTGAAACAACATTGTCATATGTTGGATCTAAATAATACGAAACTTCGCTCTATGATTTGAAATTAAAATCCTCAAATATGGTAATATAGTGAATTTTTTCACGTTATTCATGTAGTGTTATTTTACGTATATATATTCGTTTTTACCAATATTTCGATACTACTTCATGTTTTCTAACATTATATGATTTGGCTTTCAAATCTCAGAATTTCGCAAAATTTGAATTTTTAAGCAAGTTTTCTTGCATTTTGTTTTGTACTAAAAATCATCGAATTTAGCAATATTTTGACCTTTATCATCTCCTTTTCCTTTATGTGATTTAGACAAAATATCATCGAATTAGGCAATATTTTGCTGTTTTTCCACGTTTTTGTGAATTTATTAAATATACGATAAAAATTATGCAAACACATAATTGATTAGAAATTAACCGTAAACACTTCATTTTCAATCAACTATTTGTTTCTCGTTAAAATACTGAGTAAGATATTGGAAAGGGGAGAAGTTCTGTTTTTATTGCATATATCGACGTTTCAGCTGGATTAGAGCGGTTTTACGTGTACATCTCCCATCGGTAATATAAACGGAAAATTAGGAACATTTTAGTTAATTCTAATGAAAACACAGTGATTTTTATCATTTGAATTTGAAACAACAATGTCATATGTCTTTCCTTGGATCTAAATAATACGAAACCTCGCTCTATGATTTGAAGTTAAAATCCTCAAATATGGTAATATAGTGACTTTTTTCACGTTATTCATGTAGTGTGATTTTACGTATTCGTTTTTACCAATCTTTCGATACTACTTCATGTTTTCTAACATTATGTGATTTGGCCTTCAAATCTCAGAATTTAGCAAATTTTGCATTTTTAAGCAAGTTTTCTTGCATTTTGTTTTGTACTAAAAACCATCGAATTTAGCAATATTTTGACCTTTATCATTACCTTTTCCTTTATGTGATTTAGACAAAATATCATCGAATTAGGCAATATTTTGCTGTTTTTCCACGTTTTTCTGAATTTTCAGTTTATTGTTATTAATTCATTAAATATACGATAAAAATTATACAAACATATAATTGATCAGAAAATAACCTTAAATACTTCATTTTCAACAATCTATTTGTTTCTCGTTAAAATACTGAGTAAGATATTAAAAAGGGGAGAAGTTCTGTTTTTATTGCATATATCGACGTTTCAGCCGGATTAGAGCGGTTTTACGTGTACATCTTCCATCGGTAATATAAACGGAAAACCAGGAACATTTTAGTTAATTCTAATGAAAACACATTGATTTTTATCATTTGCATTTGAAACAACATTGTCATATGTCTTTTCTTGGATCTAAATAATACGAAACCTCGCTCTATGATTTGAAGTTAAAATCCTCAAATATGGTAATATAGTGACTTTTTTCACGTTATTCATGTATTGTTATTTTACGTATATATATTCGTTTTTACCAATATTTCGATACTACTTCATGTTTTCTAACATTATGTGATTTGGCCTTCAAATCTCAGAATTTAGCAAATTTTGCATTTTTAAGCAAGTTTTCTTGCATTTTGTTTTGTACTAAAACCATCGAATTTAGCAATATTTTGACCTTTATCATCCCCTTTTCCTTTATGTGATTTAGACAAAATATCATCGAATTAGGCAATATTTTGCTGTTTTTCCACGTTTTTCTGAATTTTCAGTTTATTGTTATTAATTCATTAAATAAACGATAAAAATTATACAAACATATAATTGATCAGAAAATAACCTTAAATACTTCATTTTCAACAATCTATTTGTTTCTCGTTAAAATACTGAGTAAGATATTAAAAAGGGGAGAAGTTCTGTTTTTATTGCATATATCGACGTTTCAGCCGGATTAGAGCGGTTTTACGTGTACATCTTCCATCGGTAATATAAACGGAAAACCAGGAACATTTTAGTTAATTCTAATGAAAACACATTGATTTTTATCATTTGCATTTGAAACAACATTGTCATATGTCTTTTCTTGGATCTAAATAATACGAAACCTCGCTCTATGATTTGAAGTTAAAATCCTCAAATATGGTAATATAGTGACTTTTTTCACGTTATTCATGTAGTGTTATTTTACGTATATATATTCGTTTTTACCAATATTTCGATACTACTTCATGTTTTCTAACATTATATGATTTGGCTTTCAAATCTGAGAATTTCGCAAATTTTGAATTTTTAAGCAAGTTTTCTTGCATTTTGTTTTGTACTAAAAATCATCGAATTTAGCAATATTTTGACCTTTATCATCCCCTTTTCCTTTATGTGATTTAGACAAAATATCATCGAATTAGGCAATATTTTGCTGTTTTTCCACGTTTTTGTGAATTTATTAAATATACGATAAAAATGATGCAAACACATAATTGATTAGAAATTAACCGTAAACACTTCATTTTCAATCAACTATTTGTTTCTCGTTAAAATACTGAGTAAGATATTGGAAAGGGGAGAAGTTCTGTTTTTATTGCATATATCGACGTTTCAGCTGGATTAGAGCGGTTTTACGTGTACATCTCCCATCGGTAATATAAACGGAAAATTAGGAACATTTTAGTTAATTCTAATGAAAACACAGTGATTTTTATCATTTGAATTTGAAACAACAATGTCATATGTCTTTCCTTGGATCTAAATAATACGAAACCTCGCTCTATGATTTGAAGTTAAAATCCTCAAATATGGTAATATAGTGACTTTTTTCACGTGTGACGATAATCTCCTTCAAGAGATTGAGCCTGCTCTTCCCTCCATAATTACGTCTTCACAATTATATAAAAAGACTATGGAAGAAATGTCCAACAACGACAACAACACCAGCAAGGCTTGCCAGGGTGAGCAAAAACGTATGCAGCCAGCCACCTGTTCGGACCCAAAGCACCAAACTACATGTTGATCGCTGCCGGCTGCGCTGATTGGTCGCCGGTCTGGCTGCACCTGCACTCGCCCCCCATACTACCTGATGTCTGGGGCCGCCCCAACATCAGTCCTCAGAATGTTCAGTGCTTTCGTGGCCAGCACTCCTCCCAGCTAGACGTTAGCGTGTACTGAGAGAGGTGGTGGCTTTAAGCCAATATTCCAGCACCTCCCATTTTACTTTGTGTTGCACTTCTTGTTATTTTGCCTTAACGTAACTTTTCATTGTGTCATTTAAGTATTCTTATTATTTTGATTCATTGATTTTATTATAAGAATTTGTTTGTGCATTATTTTCATGTTTTGATTTATTTAACGTCATTAAAATTTCATTGTTAAAGTTTTACTTGTGTTTTGTGTGTCTTCTCCTTACCTTACCACAGACGAATTTCCAGTTTTTCTATTTTTTTTTATAACTATGTGACGAGGCCATACCCCTAGCCTTAAACAGCCGAACACCAACGCGTTACCGTCACAAGTTATATGGGGGCCTGTCCTAGGAGCTTCACTCAGGTACTGGTGCCAAGTGGTAATTTATGGTAAGCGTATTTAACTTTGTTAACGTAGCTTTACTATTTTTCATTCAATTTCATTTTTTATAAGGTGCGGTGTATTGTGCATTACGAGAGTAACATATAGTGAAGGTGAGACAACTTTGGATTACGTGGTGACTGTAGGCCGCAGTCATACTCTTAATTGGTCATCTCTCCCTCCTTGTTATTACTCGTATTTACCATCTATGTCCCTTGAATATTTCTCATTCTGACAGATCATCATATTGGTACCCTGGTACTGTGGTCTGCCCCGGGTCAAGAGTACCCAATCTTCTGCAATCTGACTGTAGGAGGATAAAGAGGGCCATAGTTCCTCTAGCTCGAACTTTAGTTGCTGAATTGGGACCTCAGCAGCAGTTCTCGTCACCAGTTGACACCTCGCACCCCTACACGTCAGTCAGAGATGATGATACATACAACGGTAGGGAATTAGCTTATTTTTTCAGAGCACAAAAGTTCGCTAATTCTGTAAGTATCATATTAAATTCAGTAGGAAAAACTTGCTTTATGTCCTATAGAGACTTGGCAAGGTATGCCTACATCCTTGGACTACCAATTTTACTTTTGAAGCATTTAACTGTTTCATTTGTTTTCGAAACTTTGTTTCATTTGTTAGTAGGATTTTCTTGCCCTTATTCTCTTACATGAGTACCGGGTACAAGATTTCCTGCGCCCTTGATTTAATTTAATCATTTAATATCTTTCACTTAACGTTAATTGTTAAAGATCACATAGGATAGGTATCAGTTGCCACGTTGTCCTGTTTCTGACATTTCATTATTGAACATTCGTGTACCTTTATTTGCTAATTTCACCATGTTTCGTCTCCAAACTTTCCGTGCAAATCCAGCAGGTGAAATAGGGACTTTAAGTCGTGCCAAGAGGACTGAACTACAAACTCTTGCACATGAGTATCAACTAGAAGTTCCCTACCAAGCCAACAAAAATGACCTACACAACCTGTTGCTGGATTACTATTTAGAGCAAGGTAAGATAGACTCTGAAACTCATGAAACTTACTATATTGCAGATAAAACTGATTTGGCAACGCTGAAACTCAAACTAGAGCTGGCCAAGATTGAACGTGAGCAGCAAAGGGAAGCCCTCGAACAACAAGAACGAGCTGCTGCCATACGGAGAGAAGAACAAGAACGTGAGATTGCACTACTCCAGGAGCGGGAACGTGTACAGCTTGAAACACTCCAGGAGCGGGAACGAGTACAGCTTGAAACCAAACGACGCGAGTTGGAGATGCAACGCGAACATGACAAGCAACAAGCAACTCTGGCTCTAGAGTGTCGTCAACGTGAAATCGCCTTGGAAACTTCCCACTTCACTCAACGCCAACAAGCTACTGCCAATCTTCCCGTCAGTTTTAATATATCACATGCAAGTAAGTTAATGCCATCCTTTGTAGAAGCAGAAGTTGATGTGTTCTTTACCACCTTTGAAACCCTTGCTAATCAACTCAGTTGGCCTGTCAACCAATGGGCCACACTTCTCAGAGTCCATCTTACAGGTAGAGCTGCAGTCACACTCAGTACTTTGGCGTCTGAGAATGACTACTACACTCTGAAACAAGCAGTGTTGGACGCCTACCTCCTCTCTACTGAAAGT
Source organism: Procambarus clarkii (assembly GCF_040958095.1). Lineage (NCBI taxonomy): Eukaryota > Metazoa > Arthropoda > Malacostraca > Decapoda > Cambaridae > Procambarus > Procambarus clarkii. Next base: position 606,977 of record NW_027189211.1, on the reverse strand, counting down.
TATAGAAGGAAATTCCGTGACCACCTGAAGGCAAGTACCACTACCTTCCTCGAGTTTGCTAACACGAAACGGAGGTATTTCATGAAATGGCTGGAAGCAGCACATGTCTCTACTTTTACAGAACTCGTCAACCTGATGCTTGTTGAAGAATTCTTGAGACGTGTGCCGCCTCCTGTCCGCCTCTACTTAGCAGATAAAGAAGAAACCGACTACCTGAAGTGTGCTAAGTCGGCTGACACTTACAGCCTCATCCACCGGCTGACACCTGAACCATCCTCCAGTAAGAAGTCGTGGTACAGTTACGAGAAGGTGAGCCCCGATCAAGCTGGTTCACAACTGTACTGCAAGTATTGTAGACTCTATGGACATACCATAGACAAGTGTGGTAAGTCTCAATACAAGGGAACCACTGACCAACAACGACCCAAACCAACTCCTCCTAAGTCCGGTAAGCCTGTGATGAATGTTGGTGTTGATGTTAATGATCTTTCTCTTTTCAGTAACCACCTGTATACTGGAACTGTCTCTGCCAACGGTTCAAATCCGGAGGGACGTTTCAAATTGAAGATCTTGAGGGACACAGCGGCTCTACAATCGATCATCTTGAAGTCGGCTGTGCCCAACGTCGTCTACACCGGGGAAACAGTCTTCATCACTGACCTCACTGCTACCACTCCATACCCTCTCGCCAGAGTCCACCTGGATTGTCCCTACGTGAACGGGGAAGTCCAAGTCGCCGTCAGGGAAAAGCCTTTTCCCATGCCTGGAGTGCAACTTCTCCTAGGCAACGACTTGGCAGAAGACCTGCAACCGACCAACCTGATCGTCATGGACAAACCCCAGGTGTGTAACTCTGTGCCAAGTAACCCTATTCTTGAGTATGTTCCAGCAGAGGTTCAAGAGAGTGAAGTTTCTCCTCCGGTTCTCGTGACCACCCGTGCACAAGCCGCACGTCCACAGCCAGCTGACTCTACTGCTACCGCTGTCCCTCAAGACCCTCAGAAACTACCCCCGCATCTGACCAAGTTGGAGTTCCGTAAGTTGCAGAGGGAAGATCTTACTTTAACACCATTGTTTTTCCAGGCTGAGACTCAACCCGACAGTATTCCTGGGTTCTTCCTAGAGAACGACTTGCTCTACCGCAGATATAGACCCAGTAAACTGAAGGAGGAGGACGATTGGGCCAACATCGAACAACTTGTGATTCCCACCAGCCTGCGGCCCACTATTCTACACCTGGCCCACGGAGCATTCTCCCACTACGGCTTCAACAAGACTTACCATGGGATTCGCCAAGACTACTACTGGCCAGGTATGGTAAATAACGTCAAACAGTACGTAAAACAGTGTCATACATGTCAGATGGCAGGCAAACCGAACGTCTCCATTCCCAGAGCACCACTGATTCCCATACAGGTGCCTGCGGAACCTTTCCACAGACTCATAATAGACTGTGTTGGTCCTTTACCTCGGACCAGTTCAGGTAACGCCTACATCCTAACCATCCTGTGTCCTACCACCAGATTTCCCATAGCAGTTCCAGTGAAGAACATCACGGCTGCTACGGTTATCAAACATCTATTGAAGATCTTCACTCAATACGGATTTCCCAGGGAGATTCAAAGTGACTGTGGCACCAACTTCACCAGTGATCTCTTCAAAAGGACACTGGAGGAGTTCAACATCAAACAGGTATTGTCCAGCCCCTATCATCCTGCTTCACAGGGTTCTCTTGAACGTAGTCATCAGACCATCAAAGCACTCTTGAAAAAGTTTTGTAGTGAAACCTCAAAGGATTGGGATAAGCAGATTGACCTAATAATGTGTATTTTCAGAAGTCTCCCCAATGAGTCCCTAGGAGTATCTCCTTATGAGATGCTCTACGGCCGTAAGTGCCGTACTCCCCTTAAGGCTTTCAAAGACTCTCTCAGAGATGCCACCTTCAGTGAGCATCAGAATGTGCCCCAGTTTCTTCAAAACCTTCAACACATTCTAGAGAGAGTCCACCGCTTTGCCCATGATAATCTATTGAAAGCCCAGGTGAGAATGAAGACTCATTACGACCAGACCAGCAAAGTAAGAAAATTCAAGCCGGGAGACTTCGTCCTTGCTTATTTCCCTATCCCAGGTTCACCTTTACAAAACAGATTTTCAGGACCCTACTGCGTCAAAGAGTGCAGAAGCAACAACACATACGTCATAGAGACTCCAGATAGGCGGCGGAAGACCCAGCTGTGCCACGTCAACCTCCTGAAGCAATATAATGGTACTCCTCCCACTGTCTTGATTAATTGTTCTACCTTCACAGAACCCTACATCCACAGTGAGACCATCCCGGCTTCTTCTCCCGAAAGCACTGACAAGGAGTCGGCGCTTTCTAATTCCAAAATCCTTAATGATCTTCCCAAATGCTTTCAGGATAATACTCGTGCTCCTATGCCCTCTTCTAATTCCACTCTCACCTCGTCAGATAAGCCCTACATCCTCCATGTCGACGCCAATGGTACCGACGATGGTGGTGTCGTGATGCAGCAACGAGGCGAGAAGAATACACCTGTCAGCGACTACTGCTACAAGGAACGACGGAACAATTGGCAAGGAGCTACTCTTCCTCATCCTGAAGCTTCAGCACTTCACTCCACACCTGAAAAGTGCTCGGTCCACCATCAATACGGACCACACCACCCTACACCTCCTGCAGCACGCCCACTTCTCATCTCAACGTCTTCTACTATGGGCTTGCTAACTGCAGAAATTCAACCTGGAGACACGCTATACCAAGAGTCTGACAACATCTTAGCCCATGATCTCTCCAGAGTTTATGAAGTAGAAGCAACTCCATCCATTACTCCACCACATAACGACGTACTTCTTCCAGAACCGCAGGCTTCGGGGGAGAGTTGTGACGATAATCTCCTTCAAGAGATTGAGCCTGCTCTTCCCTCCATAATTACGTCTTCACAATTATATAAAAAGACTATGGAAGAAATGTCCAACAACGACAACAACACCAGCAAGGCTTGCCAGGGTGAGCAAAAACGTATGCAGCCAGCCACCTGTTCGGACCCAAAGCACCAAACTACATGTTGATCGCTGCCGGCTGCGCTGATTGGTCGCCGGTCTGGCTGCACCTGCACTCGCCCCCCATACTACCTGATGTCTGGGGCCGCCCCAACATCAGTCCTCAGAATGTTCAGTGCTTTCGTGGCCAGCACTCCTCCCAGCTAGACGTTAGCGTGTACTGAGAGAGGTGGTGGCTTTAAGCCAATATTCCAGCACCTCCCATTTTACTTTGTGTTGCACTTCTTGTTATTTTGCCTTAACGTAACTTTTCATTGTGTCATTTAAGTATTCTTATTATTTTGATTCATTGATTTTATTATAAGAATTTGTTTGTGCATTATTTTCATGTTTTGATTTATTTAACGTCATTAAAATTTCATTGTTAAAGTTTTACTTGTGTTTTGTGTGTCTTCTCCTTACCTTACCACAGACGAATTTCCAGTTTTTCTATTTTTTTTTATAACTATGTGACGAGGCCATACCCCTAGCCTTAAACAGCCGAACACCAACGCGTTACCGTCACACACGTTATTCATGTAGTGTGATTTTACGTATTCGTTTTTACCAATCTTTCGATACTACTTCATGTTTTCTAACATTATGTGATTTGGCCTTCAAATCTCAGAATTTAGCAAATTTTGCATTTTTAAGCAAGTTTTCTTGCATTTTGTTTTGTACTAAAAACCATCGAATTTAGCAATATTTTGACCTTTATCATTACCTTTTCCTTTATGTGATTTAGACAAAATATCATCGAATTAGGCAATATTTTGCTGTTTTTCCACGTTTTTCTGAATTTTCAGTTTATTGTTATTAATTCATTAAATATACGATAAAAATTATACAAACATATAATTGATCAGAAAATAACCTTAAATACTTCATTTTCAACAATCTATTTGTTTCTCGTTAAAATACTGAGTAAGATATTAAAAAGGGGAGAAGTTCTGTTTTTATTGCATATATCGACGTTTCAGCCGGATTAGAGCGGTTTTACGTGTACATCTTCCATCGGTAATATAAACGGAAAATTAGGAACATTTTAGTTAATTCTAATAAAAACACATTGATTTTTATCATTTGAATTTGAAACAACAATGTCATATGTCTTTCCTTGGATCTAAATAATACGAAACCTCGCTCTATGATTTGAAGTTAAAATCCTCAAATATGGTAATATAGTGACTTTTTTCACGTTATTCATGTAGTGTGATTTTACGTATATATATTCGTTTTTACCAATATTTCGATACTACTTCATGTTTTCTAACATTATGTGATTTGGCCTTCAAATCTCAGAATTTAGCAAATTTTGCATTTATAAGCAAGTTTTCTTGCATTTTGTTTTGTACTAAAAACCATCGAATTTAGCAATATTTTGACCTTTATCATCCCCTTTTCCTTTATGTGATTTAGACAAAATATCATCGAATTAGGCAATATTTTGCTGTTTTTCCACGTTTTTCTGAATTTTCAGTTTATTGTTATTAATTCATTAAATATACGATAAAAATTATACAAACATATAATTGATCAGAAAATAACCTTAAATACTTCATTTTCAACAATCTATTTGTTTCTCGTTAAAATACTGAGTAAGATATTAAAAAGGGGAGAAGTTCTGTTTTTATTGCATATATCGACGTTTCAGCCGGATTAGAGCGGTTTTACGTGTACATCTTCCATCGGTAATATAAACGGAAAACCAGGAACATTTTAGTTAATTCTAATGAAAACACATTGATTTTTATCATTTGCATTTGAAACAACATTGTCATATGTTGGATCTAAATAATACGAAACTTCGCTCTATGATTTGAAATTAAAATCCTCAAATATGGTAATATAGTGAATTTTTTCACGTTATTCATGTAGTGTTATTTTACGTATATATATTCGTTTTTACCAATATTTCGATACTACTTCATGTTTTCTAACATTATATGATTTGGCTTTCAAATCTCAGAATTTCGCAAAATTTGAATTTTTAAGCAAGTTTTCTTGCATTTTGTTTTGTACTAAAAATCATCGAATTTAGCAATATTTTGACATTTATCATCTCCTTTTCCTTTATGTGATTTAGACAAAATATCATCGAATTAGGCAATATTTTGCTGTTTTTCCACGTTTTTGTGAATTTATTAAATATACGATAAAAATTATGCAAACACATAATTGATTAGAAATTAACCGTAAACACTTCATTTTCAATCAACTATTTGTTTCTCGTTAAAATACTGAGTAAGATATTGGAAAGGGGAGAAGTTCTGTTTTTATTGCATATATCGACGTTTCAGCTGGATTAGAGCGGTTTTACGTGTACATCTCCCATCGGTAATATAAACGGAAAATTAGGAACATTTTAGTTAATTCTAATGAAAACACAGTGATTTTTATCATTTGAATTTGAAACAACAATGTCATATGTCTTTCCTTGGATCTAAATAATACGAAACCTCGCTCTATGATTTGAAGTTAAAATCCTCAAATATGGTAATATAGTGACTTTTTTCACGTTATTCATGTAGTGTGATTTTACGTATTCGTTTTTACCAATCTTTCGATACTACTTCATGTTTTCTAACATTATGTGATTTGGCCTTCAAATCTCAGAATTTAGCAAATTTTGCATTTTTAAGCAAGTTTTCTTGCATTTTGTTTTGTACTAAAAACCATCGAATTTAGCAATATTTTGACCTTTATCATTACCTTTTCCTTTATGTGATTTAGACAAAATATCATCGAATTAGGCAATATTTTGCTGTTTTTCCACGTTTTTCTGAATTTTCAGTTTATTGTTATTAATTCATTAAATATACGATAAAAATTATACAAACATATAATTGATCAGAAAATAACCTTAAATACTTCATTTTCAACAATCTATTTGTTTCTCGTTAAAATACTGAGTAAGATATTAAAAAAGGGAGAAGTTCTGTTTTTATTGCATATATCGACGTTTCAGCCGGATTAGAGCGGTTTTACGTGTACATCTTCCATCGGTAATATAAACGGAAAACCAGGAACATTTTAGTTAATTCTAATGAAAACACATTGATTTTTATCATTTGCATTTGAAACAACATTGTCATATGTCTTTTCTTGGATCTAAATAATACGAAACCTCGCTCTATGATTTGAAGTTAAAATCCTCAAATATGGTAATATAGTGACTTTTTTCACGTTATTCATGTATTGTTATTTTACGTATATATATTCGTTTTTACCAATATTTCGATACTACTTCATGTTTTCTAACATTATGTGATTTGGCCTTCAAATCTCAGAATTTAGCAAATTTTACATTTTTAAGCAAGTTTTCTTGCATTTTGTTTTGTACTAAAAACCATCGAATTTAGCAATATTTTGACCTTTATCATCCCCTTTTCCTTTATGTAATTTAGACAAAATATCATCGAATTAGGCAATATTTTGCTGTTTTTCCACGTTTTTCTGAATTTTCAGTTTATTGTTATTAATTCATTAAATAAACGATAAAAATTATACAAACATATAATTGATCAGAAAATAACCTTAAATACTTCATTTTCAACAATCTATTTGTTTCTCGTTAAAATACTGAGTAAGATATTAAAAAGGGGAGAAGTTCTGTTTTTATTGCATATATCGACGTTTCAGCCGGATTAGAGCGGTTTTACGTGTACATCTTCCATCGGTAATATAAACGGAAAACCAGGAACATTTTAGTTAATTCTAATGAAAACACATTGATTTTTATCATTTGCATTTGAAACAACATTGTCATATGTCTTTTCTTGGATCTAAATAATACGAAACCTCGCTCTATGATTTGAAGTTAAAATCCTCAAATATGGTAATATAGTGACTTTTTTCACGTTATTCATGTAGTGTTATTTTACGTATATATATTCGTTTTTACCAATATTTCGATACTACTTCATGTTTTCTAACATTATATGATTTGGCTTTCAAATCTGAGAATTTCGCAAATTTTGAATTTTTAAGCAAGTTTTCTTGCATTTTGTTTTGTACTAAAAATCATCGAATTTAGCAATATTTTGACCTTTATCATCCCCTTTTCCTTTATGTGATTTAGACAAAATATCATCGAATTAGGCAATATTTTGCTGTTTTTCCACGTTTTTGTGAATTTATTAAATATACGATAAAAATGATGCAAACACATAATTGATTAGAAATTAACCGTAAACACTTCATTTTCAATCAACTATTTGTTTCTCGTTAAAATACTGAGTAAGATATTGGAAAGGGGAGAAGTTCTGTTTTTATTGCATATATCGACGTTTCAGCCGGATTAGAGCGGTTTTACGTGTACATCTTCCATCGGTAATATAAACGGAAAATTAGGAACATTTTAGTTAATTCTAATGAAAACACATTGATTTTTATCATTTGAATTTGAAACAACAATGTCATATGTCTTTCCTTGGATCTAAATATTACGAAACCTCGCTCTATGATTTGAAGTTAAAATCCTCAAATATGGTAATAGAGTGACTTTTTTCACGTTATTCATGTAGTGTGATTTTACGTATATATATTCGTTTTTACCAATATTTCGATACTACTTCATGTTTTCTAACATTATGTGATTTGGCCTTCAAATCTCAGAATTTAGCAAATTTTGCATTTATAAGCAAGTTTTCTTGCATTTTGTTTTGTACTAAAAACCATCGAATTTAGCAATATTTTGACCTTTATCATCCCCTTTTCCTTTATGTGATTTAGACAAAATATCATCGAACTAGGCAATATTTTGCTGTTTTTCCACGTTTTTCTGAATTTTCAGTTTATTGTTATTAATTCATTAAATATACGATAAAAATTATACAAACATATAATTGATCAGAAAATAACCTTAAATACTTCATTTTCAACAATCTATTTGTTTCTCGTTAAAATACTGAGTAAGATATTAAAAAGGGGAGAAGTTCTGTTTTTATTGCATATATCGACGTTTCAGCCGGATTAGAGCGGTTTTACGTGTACATCTTCCATCGGTAATATAAACGGAAAACCAGGAACATTTTAGTTAATTCTAATGAAAACACATTGATTTTTATCATTTGCATTTGAAACAACATTGTCATATGTTGGATCTAAATAATACGAAACTTCGCTCTATGATTTGAAATTAAAATCCTCAAATATGGTAATATAGTGACTTTTTTCACGTTATTCATGTAGTGTTATTTTACGTATATATATTCGTTTTTACCAATATCTCGATACTACTTCATGTTTTCTAACATTATATGATTTGGCTTTCAAATCTCAGAATTTCGCAAAATTTGAATTTTTAAGCAAGTTTTCTTGCATTTTGTTTTGTACTAAAAATCATCGAATTTAGCAATATTTTGACCTTTATCATCTCCTTTTCCTTTATGTGATTTAGACAAAATATCATCGAATTAGGCAATATTTTGCTGTTTTTCCACGTTTTTGTGAATTTATTAAATATACGATAAAAATTATGCAAACACATAATTGATTAGAAATTAACCGTAAACACTTCATTTTCAATCAACTATTTGTTTCTCGTTAAAATACTGAGTAAGATATTGGAAAGGGGAGAAGTTCTGTTTTTATTGCATATATCGACGTTTCAGCCGGATTAGAGCGGTTTTACGTGTACATCTTCCATCGGTAATATAAACGGAAAATTAGGAACATTTTAGTTAATTCTAATGAAAACACAGTGATTTTTATCATTTGAATTTGAAACAACAATGTCATATGTCTTTCCTTGGATCTAAATAATACGAAATATATATACGTATATATATTCGTATATATATTTACGAATATATATACGTAATACGCTCTATGATTTGAAGTTAAAATCCTCAAATATGGTAATATAGTGACTTTTTTCACGTTATTCATGTAGTGTGATTTTACGTATTCGTTTTTACCAATCTTTCGATACTACTTCATGTTTTCTAACATTATGTGATTTGGCCTTCAAATCTCAGAATTTAGCAAATTTTGCATTTTTAAGCAAGTTTTCTTGCATTTTGTTTTGTACTAAAAACCATCGAATTTAGCAATATTTTGACCTTTATCATTACCTTTTCCTTTATGTGATTTAGACAAAATATCATCGAATTAGGCAATATTTTGCTGTTTTTCCACGTTTTTCTGAATTTTCAGTTTATTGTTATTAATTCATTAAATATACGATAAAAATTATACAAACATATAATTGATCAGAAAATAACCTTAAATACTTCATTTTCAACAATCTATTTGTTTCTCGTTAAAATACTGAGTAAGATATTAAAAAGGGGAGAAGTTCTGTTTTTATTGCATATATCGACGTTTCAGCCGGATTAGAGCGGTTTTACGTGTACATCTTCCATCGGTAATATAAACGGAAAACCAGGAACATTTTAGTTAATTCTAATGAAAACACATTGATTTTTATCATTTGCATTTGAAACAACATTGTCATATGTCTTTTCTTGGATCTAAATAATACGAAACCTCGCTCTATGATTTGAAGTTAAAATCCTCAAATATGGTAATATAGTGACTTTTTTCACGTTATTCATGTAGTGTTATTTTACGTATATATATTCGTTTTTACCAATATTTCGATACTACTTCATGTTTTCTAACATTATATGATTTGGCTTTCAAATCTGAGAATTTCGCAAATTTTGAATTTTTAAGCAAGTTTTCTTGCATTTTGTTTTGTACTAAAAATCATCGAATTTAGCAATATTTTGACCTTTATCATCTCCTTTTCCTTTATGTGATTTAGACAAAATATCATCGAATTAGGCAATATTTTGCTGTTTTTCCACGTTTTTGTGAATTTATTAAATATACGATAAAAATGATGCAAACAAATAATTGATTAGAAATTAAACGTAAACACTTCATTTTCAATCAACTATTTGTTTCTCGTTAAAATACTGAGTAAGATATTGGAAAGGGGAGAAGTTCTGTTTTTATTGCATATATCGACGTTTCAGCTGGATTAGAGCGGTTTTACGTGTACATCTTCCATCGGTAATATAAACGGAAAATTAGGAACATTTTAGTTAATTCTAATGAAAACACATTGATTTTTATCATTTGAATTTGAAACAACAATGTCATATGTCTTTCCTTGGATCGAATTAATACGAAACCTCGCTCTATGATTTGAAGTTAAAATCCTCAAATATGGTAATATAGTGACTTTTTTCACGTTATTCATGTAGTGTGATTTTACGTATATATATTCGTTTTTACCAATATTTCGATACTACTTCATGTTTTCTTACATTATGTGATTTGGCCTTCAAATCTCAGAATTTAGCAAATTTTGCATTTTTAAGCAAGTTTTCTTGCATTTTGTTTTGTACTAAAAACCATCGAATTTAGCAATATTTTGACCTTTATCATCCCCTTTTCCTTTATGTGATTTAGACAAAATATCATCGAATTAGGCAATATTTTGCTGTTTTTCCACGTTTTTCTGAATTTTCAGTTTATTGTTATTAATTCATTAAATATACGATAAAAATTATACAAACATATAATTGATCAGAAAATAACCTTAAATACTTCATTTTCAACAATCTATTTGTTTCTCGTTAAAATACTGAGTAAGATATTAAAAAGGGGAGAAGTTCTGTTTTTATTGCATATATCGACGTTTCAGCCGGATTAGAGCGGTTTTACGTGTACATCTTCCATCGGTAATATAAACGGAAAACCAGGAACATTTTAGTTAATTCTAATGAAAACACATTGATTTTTATCATTTGCATTTGAAACAACATTGTCATATGTCTTTTCTTGGAACTAAATAATACGAAACCTCGCTCTATGATTTGAAGTTAAAATCTTCAAATATGGTAATATAGTGACTTTTTTCACGTTATTCATGTAGTGTTATTTTACGTATATATATTCGTTTTTACCAATATTTCGATACTACTTCATGTTTTCTAACATTATATGATTTGGCTTTCAAATCTCAGAATTTCGCAAATTTTGAATTTTTAAGCAAGTTTTCTTGCATTTTGTTTTGTTCTAAAAATCATCGAATTTAGCAATATTTTGACCTTTATCATCCCCTTTTCCTTTATGTGATTTAGACAAAATATCATCGAATTAGGCAATATTTTGCTGTTTTTCCACGTTTTTGTGAATTTATTAAATATACGATAAAAATGATGCAAACACATAATTGATTAAAAATTAACCGTAAACACTTCATTTTCAATCAACTATTTGTTTCTCGTTAAAATACTGAGTAAGATATTGGAAAGGGGAGAAGTTCTGTTTTTATTGCATATATCGACGTTTCAGCCGGATTAGAGCGGTTTTACGTGTACATCTTCCATCGGTAATATAAACGGAAAATTAGGAACATTTTAGTTAATTCTAATGAAAACACATTGATTTTTATCATTTGAATTTGAAACAACAATCTCATATGTCTTTCCTTGGATCTAAATAATACGAAACCTCGCTCTATGATTTGAAGTTAAAATCCTCAAATATGGTAATAGAGTGACTTTTTTCACGTTATTCATGTAGTGTGATTTTACGTATATCGACGTTTATCGTTTATCGATTTTACGTATATCGACGTTTATCGACGTTTGTAGTCGATTTTACATATATCGACGTTTCAGCCGGATTAGAGCGGTTTTACGTGTACATCTTCCATCGGTAATATAAACGGAAAACCAGGAACATTTTAGTTAATTCTAATGAAAACACATTGATTTTTATCATTTGCATTTGAAACAACATTGTCATATGTCTTTTCTTGGATCTAAATAATACGAAACCTCGCTCTATGATTTGAAGTTAAAATCCTCAAATATGGTAATATAGTGACTTTTTTCACGTTATTCATGTAGTGTTATTTTACGTATATATATTCGTTTTTATCAATATTTCGATACTACTTCATGTTTTCTAACATTATATGATTTGGCTTTCAAATCTCAGAATTTCGCAAATTTTGAATTTTTAAGCAAGTTTTCTTGCATTTTGTTTTGTACTAAAAATCATCGAATTTAGCAATATTTTGACCTTTATCATCCCCTTTTCCTTTATGTGATTTAGACAAAATATCATCGAATTAGGCAATATTTTGCTGTTTTTCCACGTTTTTGTGAATTTATTAAATATACGATAAAAATGATGCAAACACATAATTGATTAGAAATTAACCGTAAACACTTCATTTTCAATCAACTATTTGTTTCTCGTTAAAATACTGAGTAAGATATTGGAAAGGGGAGAAGTTCTGTTTTTATTGCATATATCGACGTTTCAGCTGGATTAGAGCGGTTTTACGTGTACATCTTCCATCGGTAATATAAACGGAAAATTAGGAACATTTTAGTTAATTCTAATGAAAACACATTGATTTTTATCATTTGAATTTGAAACAACAATGTCATATGTCTTTCCTTGGATCTAAATAATACGAAACCTCGCTCTATGATTTGAAGTTAAAATCCTCAAATATGGTAATATAGTGACATTTTCACGTTATTCATGTAGTGTGATTTTACGTATATATATTCGTTTTTACCAATATTTCGATACTACTTCATGTTTTCTAACATTATGTGATTTGGCCATCAAATCTCAGAATTTAGCAAATTTTGCATTTTTAAGCAAGTTTTCTTGCATTTTGTTTTGTACTAAAAACCATCGAATTTAGCAATATTTTGACCTTTATCATCCCCTTTTCCTTTATGTGATTTAGACAAAATATCATCGAATTAGGCAATATTTTGCTGTTTTTCCACGTTTTTCTGAATTTTCAGTTTATTGTTATTAATTCATTAAATATACGATAAAAATTATACAAACATATAATTGATCAGAAAATAACCTTAAATACTTCATTTTCAACAATATATAATTGTTTCTCGTTAAAATACTGAGTAAGATATTAAAAAGGGGAGAAGTTCTGTTTTTATTGCATATATCGACGTTTCAGCCGGATTAGAGCGGTTTTACGTGTACATCTTCCATCGGTAATATAAACGGAAAACCAGGAACATTTTAGTTAATTCTAATGAAAACACATTGATTTTTATCATTTGCATTTGAAACAATATTGTCATATGTTGGATCTAAATAATACGAAACCTCGCTCTATGATTTGAAGTTAAAATCCTCAAATATGGTAATATAGTGACTTTTTTCACGTTATTCATGTAGTGTTATTTTACGTATATATATTCGTTTTTACCAATATTTCGATACTACTTCATGTTTTCTAACATTATATGATTTGGCTTTCAAATCTCAGAATTTCGCAAATTTTGAATTTTTAAGCAAGTTTTCTTGCATTTTGTTTTGTACTAAAAATCATCGAATTTAGCAATATTTTGACCTTTATCATCTCCTTTTCCTTTATGTGATTTAGACAAAATATCATCGAATTAGGCAATATTTTGCAGTTTTTCCACGTTTTTGTGAATTTATTAAATATACGATAAAAATGATGCAAACACATAATTGATTAGAAATTAACCGTAAACACTTCATTTTCAACAATCTATTTGTTTCTCATTAAAATACTGAGTAAGATATTAAAAAGGGGAGACGTTCTGTTTTTATTGCATATATCGACGTTTCAGCCGGATTAGAGCGGTTTTACGTGTACATCTTCCATCGGTAATATAAACGGAAAACCAGGAAATTTTAGTTAATTCTAATGAAAACACATTGATTTTTATCATTTGCATTTGAAACAACATTGTCATATGTCTTTTCTTGGATCTAAATAATACGAAACCTCGCTCTATGATTTGAAGTTAAAATCCTCAAATATGGTAATATAGTGACTTTTTTCACGTTATTCATGTAGTGTTATTTTACGTATATATATTCGTTTTTATCAATATTTCGATACTACTTCATGTTTTCTAACATTATATGATTTGGCTTTCAAATCTCAGAATTTCGCAAATTTTGAATTTTTAAGCAAGTTTTCTTGCATTTTGTTTTGTACTAAAAATCATCGAATTTAGCAATATTTTGACCTTTATCATCCCCTTTTCCTTTATGTGATTTAGACAAAATATCATCGAATTAGGCAATATTTTGCTGTTTTTCCACGTTTTTGTGAATTTATTAAATATACGATAAAAATGATGCAAACACATAATTGATTAGAAATTAACCGTAAACACTTCATTTTCAATCAACTATTTGTTTCTCGTTAAAATACTGAGTAAGATATTGGAAAGGGGAGAAGTTCTGTTTTTATTGCATATATCGACGTTTCAGCTGGATTAGAGCGGTTTTACGTGTACATCTTCCATCGGTAATATAAACGGAAAATTAGGAACATTTTAATTAATTCTAATGAAAACACATTGATTTTTATCATTTGAATTTGAAACAACAATGTCATATGTCTTTCCTTGGATCTAAATAATACGAAGCCTCGCTCTATGATTTGAAGTTAAAATCCTCAAATATGGTAATATAGTGACATTTTCACGTTATTCATGTAGTGTGATTTTACGTATATATATTCGTTTTTACCAATATTTCGATACTACTTCATGTTTTCTAACATTATGTGATTTGGCCATCAAATCTCAGAATTTAGCAAATTTTGCATTTTTAAGCAAGTTTTCTTGCATTTTGTTTTGTACTAAAAACCATCGAATTTAGCAATATTTTGACCTTTATCATCCCCTTTTCCTTTATGTGATTTAGACAAAATATCATCGAATTAGGCAATATTTTTCTGTTTTTCCACGTTTTTCTGAATTTTCAGTTTATTGTTAATAATTCATTATATATACGATAAAAATTATACAAACATATAATTGATCAGAAAATAACCTTAAATACTTCATTTTCAACAATATATTTGTTTCTCGTTAAAATACTGAGTAAGATATTAAAAAGGGGAGAAGTTCTGTTTTTATTGCATATATCGACGTTTCAGCCGGATTAGAGCGGTTTTACGTGTACATCTTCCATCGGTAATATAAACGGAAAACCAGGAACATTTTAGTTAATTCTAATGAAAACACATTGATTTTTATCATTTGCATTTGAAACAACATTGTCATATGTCTTTTCTTGGATCTAAATAATACGAAACCTCGCTCTATGATTTGAAGTTAAAATCCTCAAATATGGTAATATAGTGACTTTTTTCACGTTATTCATGTAGTGTTATTTTACGTATATATATTCGTTTCTACCAATATTTCGATACTACTTCATGTTTTCTAACATTATATGATTTGGCTTTCAAATCTGAGAATTTCGCAAATTTTGAATTTTTAAGCAAGTTTTCTTGCATTTTGTTTTGTACTAAAAATCATCGAATTTAGCAATATTTTGACCTTTATCATCTCCTTTTCCTTTATGTGATTTAGACAAAATATCATCGAATTAGGCAATATTTTGCTGTTTTTCCACGTTGTTGTGAATTTATTAAATATACGATAAAAATGATGCAAACACATAATTGATTAGAAATTAACCGTAAACACTTCATTTTCAATCAACTATTTGTTTCTCGTTAAAATACTGAGTAAGATATTGGAAAGGGGAGAAGTTCTGTTTTTATTGCATATATCGACGTTTCAGCCGGATTAGAGCGGTTTTACGTGTACATCTTCCATCGGTAATATAAACGGAAAATTAGGAACATTTTAGTTAATTCTAATGAAAACACATTGATTTTTATCATATGAATTTGAAACAACAATGTCATATGTCTTTCCTTGGATCTAAATAATACGAAACCTCGCTCTATGATTTGAAGTTAAAATCCTCAAATATGGTAATAGAGTGACTTTTTTCACGTTATTCATGTAGTGTGATTTTACGTATATATATTCGTTTTTACCAATATTTCGATACTACTTCATGTTTTCTAACATTATGTGATTTGGCCTTCAAATCTCAGAATTTAGCAAATTTTGCATTTATAAGCAAGTTTTCTTGCATTTTGTTTTGTACTAAAAACCATCGAATTTAGCAATATTTTGACCTTTATCATCCCCTTTTCCTTTATGTGATTTAGACAAAATATCATCGAATTAGGCAATATTTTGCTGTTTTTCCACGTTTTTCTGAATTTTCAGTTTATTGTTATTAATTCATTAAATATACGATAAAAATTATACAAACATATAATTGATCAGAAAATAACCTTAAATACTTCATTTTCAACAATCTATTTGTTTCTCGTTAAAATACTGAGTAAGATATTAAAAAGGGGAGAAGTTCTGTTTTTATTGCATATATCGACGTTTCAGCCGGATTAGAGCGGTTTTACGTGTACATCTTCCATCGGTAATATAAACGGAAAATTAGGAACATTTTAGTTAATTCTAATGAAAACACATTGATTTTTATCATTTGAATTTGAAACAACAATGTCATATGTCTTTCCTTGGATCTAAATAATACGAAACCTCGCTCTATGATTTGAAGTTAAAATCCTCAAATATGGTAATATAGTGACTTTTTTCACGTTATTCATGTAGTGTGATTTTACGTATATATATTCGTTTTTACCAATATTTCGATACTACTTCATGTTTTCTAACATTATGTGATTTGGCCTTCAAATCTCAGAATTTAGCAAATTTTGCATTTTTAAGCAAGTTTTCTTGCATTTTGTTTTGTACTAAAAACCATCGAATTTAGCAATATTTTGACCTTTATCATCCCCTTTTCCTTTATGTGATTTAGACAAAATATCATCGAATTAGGCAATATTTTGCTGTTTTTCCACGTTTTTCTGAATTTTCAGTTTATTTTTATTAATTCATTAAATATACGATAAAAATTATACAAACATATAATTGATCAGAAAATAACCTTAAATACTTCATTTTCAACAATCTATTTGTTACTCGTTAAAATACTGAGTAAGATATTAAAAAGGGGAGAAGTTCTGTTTTTATTGCATATATCGACGTTTCAGCCGGATTAGAGCGGTTTTACGTGTACATCTTCCATCGGTAATATAAACGGAAAACCAGATACATTTTAGTTAATTCTAATGAAAACACATTGATTTTTATCATTTGCATTTGAAACAACATTGTCATATGTCTTTTCTTGGATCTAAATAATACGAAACCTCGCTCTATGATTTGAAGTTAAAATCCTCAAATATGGTAATATAGTGACTTTTTTCACGTTATTCATGTAGTGTTATTTTACGTATATATATTCGTTTTTACCAATATTTCGATACTACTTCATGTTTTCTAACATTATATGATTTGGCTTTCAAATCTCAGAATTTCGCAAAATTTGAATTTTTAAGCAAGTTTTCTTGCATTTTGTTTTGTACTAAAAATCATCGAATTTAGCAATATTTTGACCTTTATCATCTCCTTTTCCTTTATGTGATTTAGACAAAATATCATCGAATTAGGCAATATTTTGCTGTTTTTCCACGTTTTTGTGAATTTATTAAATATACGATAAAAATTATGCAAACACATAATTGATTAGAAATTAACCGTAAACACTTCATTTTCAATCAACTATTTGTTTCTCGTTAAAATACTGAGTAAGATATTGGAAAGGGGAGAAGTTCTGTTTTTATTGCATATTTCGACGTTTCAGCTGGATTAGAGCGGTTTTACGTGTACATCTTCCAACGGTAATATAAACGGAAAATTAGGAACATTTTAGTTAATTCTAATGAAAACACAGTGATTTTTATCATTTGAATTTGAAACAACAATGTCATATGTCTTTCCTTGGATCTAAATAATACGAAACCTCGCTCTATGATTTGAAGTTAAAATCCTCAAATATGGTAATATAGTGACTTTTCACGTTATTCATGTAGTGTGATTTTACGTATATATATTCGTTTTTACCAATCTTTCGATACTACTTCATGTTTTCTAACATTATGTGATTTGGCCTTCAAATCTCAGAATTTAGCAAATTTTGCATTTTTAAGCAAGTTTTCTTGCATTTTGTTTTGTACTAAAAACCATCGAATTTAGCAATATTTTGACCTTTATCATCCCCTTTTCCTTTATGTGATTTAGACAAAATATCATCGAATTAGGCAATATTTTGCTGTTTTTCCACGTTTTTCTGAATTTTCAGTTTATTGTTATTAATTCATTAAATATACGATAAAAATTATACAAACATATAATTGATCAGAAAATAACCTTAAATACTTCATTTTCAACAATCTATTTGTTTCTCGTTAAAATACTGAGTAAGATATTAAAAAGGGGAGAAGTTCTGTTTTTATTGCATATATCGACGTTTCAGCCGGATTAGAGCGGTTTTACGTGTACATCTTCCATCGGTAATATAAACGGAAAACCAGGAACATTTTAGTTAATTCTAATGAAAACACATTGATTTTTATCATTTGCATTTGAAACAACATTGTCATATGTCTTTTCTTGGATCTAAATAATACGAAACCTCGCTCTATGATTTGAAGTTAAAATCCTCAAATATGGTAATATAGTGACTTTTTTCACGTTATTCATGTAGTGTTATTTTACGTATATATATTCGTTTTTACCAATATTTCGATACTACTTCATGTTTTCTAACATTATGTGATTTGGCCTTCAAATCTCAGAATTTAGCAAATTTTGCATTTTTAAGCAAGTTTTCTTGCATTTTGTTTTGTACTAAAAACCATCGAATTTAGCAATATTTTGACCTTTATCATCCCCTTTTCCTTTATGTGATTTAGACAAAATATCATCGAATTAGGCAATATTTTGCTGTTTTTCCACGTTTTTCTGAATTTTCAGTTTATTGTTATTAATTCATTAAATAAACGATAAAAATTATACAAACATATAATTGATCAGAAAATAACGTTAAATACTTCATTTTCAACAATCTATTTGTTTCTCGTTAAAATACTGAGTAAGATATTAAAAAGGGGAGAAGTTCTGTTTTTATTGCATATATCGACGTTTCAGCCGGATTAGAGCGGTTTTACGTGTACATCTTCCATCGGTAATATAAACGGAAAATTAGGAACATTTTAGTTAATTCTAATGAAAACACATTGATTTTTATCATTTGAATTTGAAACAACAATGTCATATGTCTTTCCTTGGATCTAAATAATACGAAACCTCGCTCTATGATTTGAAGTTAAAATCCTCAAATATGGTAATATAGTGACTTTTTTCACGTTATTCATGTAGTGTTATTTTACGTATATATATTCGATTTTACCAATATTTCGATACTACTTCATGTTTTCTAACATTATGTGATTTGGCCTTCAAATCTCAGAATTTAGCAAATTTTGCATTTTTAAGCAAGTTTTCTTGCATTTTGTTTTGTACTAAAAACCATCGAATTTAGCAATATTTTGACCTTTATCATCCCCTTTTCCTTTATGTGATTTAAACAAAATATCATCGAATTAGGCAATATTTTGCCGTTTTTCCACGTTTTTGTGAATTTTCAGTTTATTCATTAAATATACTAATTATACATTAAATATACATTAAATATAATATTAATTCATTAAATATACGAGAAAAATTATGCAAACACATAATTGATCAGAAAATAACCTTAAATACTTCATTTTCAATCATCTATTTGTTTCTCGTTAAAATACTGAGTAAGATATTGAAAAGGGGAGAAGTTCTGTTTTTATTGCATATATCGACGTTTCAGCCGGATTAGAACGGTTTTACGTGTACATCTTCCATCGGTAATATAAACGGAAAATCAGGAACATTTTAGTTAATTCTAATGAAAACACATTGATTTTTATGATTTGTATTGGAAGCAACATCTTTATACGTCTTTTCTAGTGTCAAAAAAATACGAAACGTCGCTCTATGATTCGAAGTTAAAATCCCCAAATTTGGTATAATAATGACTTTTTTCACGTTTTTCATGTAGTTTGATATTACGTAAATATATTCATTTTTACCAATATTTCGATACTATTTCATGTAGTATCACGATATATGCTTTGGCCTTCAAATCTCAGATTTTCGCATAAAATTGCATTTTTAGCAAGTTTTCTTGCATTTTGTTTCGTACTAAAAATCATCGAATTCAGCAATATTTTGACGTTTATCATCCCCTTTTCCTTTATGTGATATAAACAAAATATCATCGAATTAGGCAATATTTAGCTGTTTTTCCACGTTTTTGTGAATTTTCAGTTTATTGTTATTAATTAATTATTTATACGATAAAAATTATGCAAACACATAATTGATCAGAAAATAACCTTAAATACTTCATTTTCAATCATCTTTTTGTTTCTCGTTAAAATACTGAGTAAGATATTGAAAAGGGGAGAAGTTCTGTTTTTATTGCATATATCGACGTTTCAGCCGGATTAGAACGGTTTTACGTGTACATCTTCCATCGGTAATATAAACGGAAAATCAGGAACATTTTAGTTAATTCTAATGAAAACACATTGATTTTTATCATTTGTATTGGAAGCAACATCTTTATACGTCTTTTCTAGTGTCTAAAAAATACGAAACGTCGCTCTATGATTCGAAGTTAAAATCCTCAAATTTGGTATAATAATGACTTTTTTCACGTTTTTCATGTAGTTTGATATTACGTAAATATATTCATTTTTACCAATATTTCGATACTATTTCATGTAGTATCACGATATATGCTTTGGCCTTCAAATCTCAGATTTTCGCATAAAATTGCATTTTTAGCAAGTTTTCTTGCATTTTGTTTCGTACTAAAAATCATCGAATTCAGCAATATTTTGACGTTTATCATCCCCTTTTCCTTTATGTGATATAAACAAAATATCATCGAATTAGGCAATATTTAGCTGTTTTTCCACGTTTTTGTGAATTTTCAGTTTATTGTTATTAATTAATTATATATACGATAAAAATTATGCAAACACATAATTGATCAGAAAATGACCTTAAATACTTAATTTTCAATCATCTATTTGTTTCTCGTTAAAATACTGAGTAAGATATTGAAAAGGGGAAAATTTCTGTTTTTATTGCATATATCGACGTTTCTGCCGGATTAGAGACGTTTTACGTGTACATCTTCCATCGGCATTATTAACTGAAAATCAGGAGCGTTTTAGTTAATTCTAATGAAAACACATTGATTTTTATCATTTGTATTTGAAACAACATTGTCATATGTCTTTTCTTAGTTCTAAATAATACGAAACCTCGCTCTATGATTTGAAGTAAAAATCATCAAATATGGTAATATAGTGACTTTTTCACGTTATTTATGTAGTGTGATTTTACGTATATATATTCGCTTTTACCAATATTTCGATACTACTTCATGTTTTCTAACAATATGTGATTTGGCCTTCATATCTCAGATTTTCGCAAATTTTGCATTTTTAAGCAAGTTTTCTTGCATTTTGTTTTGTACTAAAAATCATCGAATTTAGCAATATTTTGACCTTTATCATCCCCTTTTCCTTTATGTGATTTAAACAAAATATCATCGAATTAGGCAATATTTTGCCGTTTTTCCACGTTTTTGTGAATTTTCAGTTCATTGTTATTAATTCATTAAATATACGAGAAAAATTATGCAAACACATAATTGATCAGAAAATAACCTTAAATACTTCATTTTCAATCATCTATTTGTTTCTCGTTAAAATACTGAGTAAGATATTGAAAAGGGGAGAAGTTCTGTTTTTATTGCATATATCGACGTTTCAGCCGGATTAGAACGGTTTTACGTGTACATCTTCCATCGGTAATATAAACGGAAAATCAGGAACATTTTAGTTAATTCTAATGAAAACACATTGATTTTTATCATTTGTATTGGAAGCAACATCTTTATACGTCTTTTCTAGTGTCTAAAAAATACGAAACGTCACTCTATGATTTGAAGTTAAAATCCTCAAATTTGGTATAATAATGACTTTTTTCACGTTTTTCATGTAGTTTGATATTACGTAAATATATTCATTTTTACCAATATTTCGATACTATTTCATGTAGTATCACGATATATGCTTTGGCCTTCAAATCTCAGATTTTCGCATAAAATTGCATTTTTAGCAAGTTTTCTTGCATTTTGTTTCGTACTAAAAATCATCGAATTCAGCAATATTTTGACGTTTATCATCCCCTTTTCCTTTATGTGATATAAACAAAATATCATCGAATTAGGCAATATTTAGCTGTTTTTCTACGTTTTTGTGAATTTTCAGTTTATTGTTATTAATTAATTATATATACGATAAAAATTATGCAAACACATAATTGATCAGAAAATAACCTTAAATACTTCATTTTCAATCATCTATTTTTTTCTCTTTAAAATACTGAGTAAGATATTGAAAAGGGGAGAAGTTCTGTTTTTATTGCATATATCGACGTTTCAGCCGGATTAGAGCGGTTTCACGTGTACATCTTCCATCGGTAATATAAACTGAAAATCAAAAACGTTTTAGTTAATACTAATGAAAACACATTGATTTTTATTATTTGTATTTGAAACAACATTGTCATATGTCTTTTCTTGAATCTAAATAATACGAAACCTCGCTCTATGATTTGAAGTAAAAATCCTCAAATATGGTAATATAGTGACTTTTTTCACGTTATTCATGTAGTGTGATTTTACGTATATATATTCGTTTTTACCAATATTTCGATACGACTTTATGTTTTCTAACAATATGTGATTTGGCCTTCAAATCTCAGAATTTTGCAAATTTTGCATTTTTAAGCAAGTTTTCTTGCATTTTGTTTTGTACTAAAAATCATCGAATTCAGCAATATTTTGACGTTTATCATCCCCTTTTCCTTTATGTGATATAAACAAAATATCATCGAATTAGGCAATATTTTGCTGTTTTTCCACTTTTTGTGATTTTTCAGTTTATTACTATTAATTCATTAAATATACGATTAAAATGCTGCAAACACATAATTGATTAGAAATTAACCTTAAACAATTCATTCAATCAACTATTTGTTTCTCGTTAAAATACTGAGTAAGATATTGGAAAGGGGAGAAGTTTTGTTTCTATTGCATATATCGACGTTTCAGCCGGATTAGAGCGGTTTTAAGTGTAAATATTCCATTGGTAATATAAACGGAAAATCAGGAACATTTTAGTTAATTCTAATGAAAACACATTAATTTTTATCATTTGTATTTGAAACAACATTTTATATGTCTTTTCTTGGATCTAAATAATACGAAACCTCGCTCTATGATTTGAAGTTAAAATCCCCAAATATGGTAATATAGTGACTTTTTTCACGTTATTCATGTAGTGTGATTTTACGTATATATATTCGTTTTTATCAATATTTCGATACGACGTCATGTTTTCTAACAATATGTGATTTGGCCTTCAAATCTCAGAATTTCGCAAATTTTGCATTTTTAAGCAAGTTTTCTTGCATTTTGTTTTGTACTAAAATTCATCGAATTTAGCAATATTTTGACCTTTATCATCCCCTTTTTCTTTATGTGATATTAACAAATTATCATCAAATTAGGCAATATTTTGCCGTTTTTCCACGTTTTTATGAATATTCAGTTTATTGTTATTATTTCATTAAATATACGACTAAAATGATGCAAACACATAATTGATTAGAAATTAACCTTAAACACTTCATTTTCAATCAACTATTTGTTTCTCGTTAAAATACTGAGTAAGATATTGGAAAGGGGAGAAGTTCTGTTTTTATTGCATATATCGACGTTTCAGCCGAATTGAAGCGGTTTTAAGTGTACATATTCCATCGGTAATATAAACGGAAAATCAGGAACATTTTAGTTAATTCTAATGAAAACACATTGATTTTTATCATTTGTATTGGAAGCAACATCTTTATACGTCTTTTCTAGTGTCTAAAAAATACGAAACGTCGCTCTATGATTCGAAGTTAAAATCCTCAAATTTGGTATAATAATGACTTTTTTCACGTTTTTCATGTAGTTTGATATTACGTAAATATATTCATTTTTACCAATATTTCGATACTATTTCATGTAGTATCACGATATATGCTTTGGCCTTCAAATCTCAGATTTTCGCATAAAATTGCATTTTTAGCAAGTTTTCTTGCATTTTGTTTCGTACTAAAAATCATCGAATTCAGCAATATTTTGACGTTTATCATCCCCTTTTCCTTTACGTGATATAAACAAAATATCATCGAATTAGGCAATATTTAGCTGTTTTTCCACGTTTTTGTGAATTTTCAGTTTATTGTTATTAATTAATTATATATACGATAAAAATTATGCAAACACATAATTGATCAGAAAATAACCTTAAATACTTCATTTTCAATCATCTATTTGTTTCTCGTTAAAATACTGAGTAAGATATTTAAAAGGGGAGAAGTTCTGTTTTTATTGCATATATCGACGTTTCTGCCGGATTAGACATGTTTTACGATACATCTTCCATCGGTAATATTAACTGAAAATCAGGAGCGTTTTAGTTAATTCTAATGAAAACACATTGATTTTTATCATTTGTATTTGAAACAACATTGTCATATGTCTTTTCTTGGATCTAAATAATACGAAACCTCGCTCTATGATTTGAAGTAAAAATCCTCAAATATGGTAATATAGTGACTTTTTTCACGTTATTTATGTAGTGTGATTTTACGTATATATATTCGTTTTTACCAATATTTCGATACGACTTCATGTTTTCTAACAATATGTGATTTGGCCTTCAAATCTCAGAATTTTGCAAATTTTGCATTTTTAAGCAAGTTTTCTTGCATTTTGTTTTGTACTAAAAATCATCGAATTCAGCAATATTTTGACGTTTATCATCCCCCTTTTCCTTTATGTGATATAAACAAAATATCATCGAATTAGGCAATATTTTGCTGTTTTTCCACGTTTTTGTGATTTTTCAATTTATTGCTATTAATTCATTAAATATACGATTAAAATGCTGCAAACACATAATTGATTAGAAATTAACCTTAAACAATTCATTCAATCAACTATTTGTTTCTCGTTAAAATACTGAGTAAGATATTGGAAAGGGGAGAAGTTTTGTTTTTATTGCATATATCGACGTTTCAGCCGGATTAGAGCGGTTTTAAGTGTAAATATTCCATTGGTAATATAAACGGAAAATCAGGAACATTTTAGTTAATTCTAATGAAAAAACATTGATTTTTATCATTTGTATTTGAAACAACATTGTCATATGTCTTTTCTTGGATCTAAATAATACGAAACCTCGCTCTATGATTTGAAGTTAAAATCCCCAAATATGGTAATATAGTGACTTTTTTCACGTTATTCATGTAGTGTGATTTTACGTATATATATTCGTTTTTACCAATATTTCGATACGACGTCATGTTTTCTAACAATATGTGCTTTGGCCTTCAAATCTCAGATTTTCGCATAAAATTGCATTTTTAGCAAGTTTTCTTGCATTTTGTTTTGTACTAAAAACCATCGAATTTAGCAATATTTTGACCTTTATCATCCCCTTTTCCTTTATGTGATTTAGACAAAATATCATCGAATTAGGCAATATTTTGCTGTTTTTCCACGTTTTTCTGAATTTTCAGTTTATTGTTATTAATTCATTAAATATACGATAAAAATTATACAAACATATAATTGATCAGAAAATAACCTTAAATACTTCATTTTCAACAATCTATTTGTTTCTCGTTAAAATACTGAGTAAGATATTAAAAAGGGGAGAAGTTCTGTTTTTATTGCATATATCGACGTTTCAGCCGGATTAGAACGGTTTTACGTGTACATCTTCCATCGGTAATATAAACGGAAAACCAGGAACATTTTAGTTAATTCTAATGAAAACACATTGATTTTTATCATTTGCATTTGAAACAACATTGTCATATGTCTTTTCTTGGATCTAAATAATACGAAACCTCGCTCTATGATTTGAAGTTAAAATCCTCAAATATGGTAATATAGTGACTTTTTTCACGTTATTCATGTAGTGTTATTTTACGTATATATATTCGTTTTTACCAATATTTCGATACTACTTCATGTTTTCTAACATTATGTGATTTGGCCTTCAAATCTCAGAATTTAGCAAATTTTGCATTTATAAGCAAGTTTTCTTGCATTTTGTTTTGTACTAAAAACCATCGAATTTAGCAATATTTTGACCTTTATCATCCCCTTTTCCTTTATGTGATTTAGACAAAATATCATCGAATTAGGCAATATTTTGCTGTTTTTCCACGTTTTTCTGAATTTTCAGTTTATTGTTATTAATTCATTAAATATACGATAAAAATTATACAAACATATAATTGATCAGAAAATAACCTTAAATACTTCATTTTCAACAATCTATTTGTTTCTCGTTAAAATACTGAGTAAGATATTAAAAAGGGGAGAAGTTCTGTTTTTATTGCATATATCGACGTTTCAGCCGGATTAGAGCGGTTTTACGTGTACATCTTCCATCGGTAATATAAACGGAAAACCAGGAACATTTTAGTTAATTCTAATGAAAACACATTGATTTTTATCATTTGCATTTGAAACAACATTGTCATATGTTGGATCTAAATAATACGAAACTTCGCTCTATGATTTGAAGTTAAAATCCTCAAATATGGTAATATAGTGACTTTTTTCACGTTATTCATGTAGTGTTATTTTACGTATATATATTCGTTTTTACCAATATTTCGATACTACTTCATGTTTTCTAACATTATATGATTTGGCTTTCAAATCTCAGAATTTCGCAAAATTTGAATTTTTAAGCAAGTTTTCTTGCATTTTGTTTTGTACTAAAAATCATCGAATTTAGCAATATTTTGACCTTTATCATCTCCTTTTCCTTTATGTGATTTAGACAAAATATCATCGAATTAGGCAAT
Organism: Procambarus clarkii; assembly: GCF_040958095.1. Lineage (NCBI taxonomy): Eukaryota > Metazoa > Arthropoda > Malacostraca > Decapoda > Cambaridae > Procambarus > Procambarus clarkii. The sequence goes on along the minus strand of NW_027189211.1, from coordinate 580,071 downwards.
ATTTTGCTGTTTTTCCACGTTTTTGTGAATTTATTAAATATACGATAAAAATTATGCAAACACATAATTGATTAGAAATTAACCGTAAACACTTAATTTTCAATCAACTATTTGTTTCTCGTTAAAATACTGAGTAAGATATTGGAAAGGGGAGAAGTTCTGTTTTTATTGCATATTTCGACGTTTCAGCTGGATTAGAGCGGTTTTACGTGTACATCTTCCATCGGTAATATAAACGGAAAATTAGGAACATTTTAGTTAATTCTAATGAAAACACAGTGATTTTTATCATTTGAATTTGAAACAACAATGTCATATGTCTTTCCTTGGATCTAAATAATACGAAACCTCGCTCTATGATTTGAAGTTAAAATCCTCAAATATGGTAATATAGTGACTTTTTTCACGTTATTCATGTAGTGTGATTTTACGTATATATATTCGTTTTTACCAATCTTTCGATACTACTTCATGTTTTCTAACATTATGTGATTTGGCCTTCAAATCTCAGAATTTAGCAAATTTTGCATTTTTAAGCAAGTTTTCTTGCATTTTGTTTTGTACTAAAAACCATCGAATTTAGCAATATTTTGACCTTTATCATCCCCTTTTCCTTTATGTGATTTAGACAAAATATCATCGAATTAGGCAATATTTTGCTGTTTTTCCACGTTTTTCTGAATTTTCAGTTTATTGTTATTAATTCATTAAATATACGATAAAAATTATACAAACATATAATTGATCAGAAAATAACCTTAAATACTTCATTTTCAACAATCTATTTGTTTCTCGTTAAAATACTGAGTAAGATATTAAAAAGGGGAGAAGTTCTGTTTTTATTGCATATATCGACGTTTCAGCCGGATTAGAGCGGTTTTACGTGTACATCTTCCATCGGTAATATAAACGGAAAACCAGGAACATTTTAGTTAATTCTAATGAAAACACATTGATTTTTATCATTTGCATTTGAAACAACATTGTCATATGTCTTTTCTTGGATCTAAATAATACGAAACCTCGCTCTATGATTTGAAGTTAAAATCCTCAAATATGGTAATATAGTGACTTTTTTCACGTTATTCATGTAGTGTTATTTTACGTATATATATTCGTTTTTACCAATATTTCGATACTACTTCATGTTTTCTAACATTATGTGATTTGGCCTTCAAATCTCAGAATTTAGCAAATTTTGCATTTTTAAGCAAGTTTTCTTGCATTTTGTTTTGTACTAAAAACCATCGAATTTAGCAATATTTTGACCTTTATCATCCCCTTTTCCTTTATGTGATTTAGACAAAATATCATCTAATTAGGCAATATTTTGCTGTTTTTCCACGTTTTTCTGAATTTTCAGTTTATTGTTATTAATTCATTAAATAAACGATAAAAATTATACAAACATATAATTGATCAGAAAATAACCTTAAATACTTCATTTTCAACAATCTATTTGTTTCTCGTTAAAATACTGAGTAAGATATTAAAAAGGGGAGAAGTTCTGTTTTTATTGCATATATCGACGTTTCAGCCGGATTAGAGCGGTTTTACGTGTACATCTTCCATCGGTAATATAAACGGAAAATTAGGAACATTTTAGTTAATTCTAATGAAAACACATTGATTTTTATCATTTGTATTGGAAGCAACATCTTTATACGTCTTTTCTAGTGTCTAAAAAATACGAAACGTCGCTCTATGATTCGAAGTTAAAATCCTCAAATTTGGTATAATAATGACTTTTTTCACGTTTTTCATGTAGTTTGATATTACGTAAATATATTCATTTTTACCAATATTTCGATACTATTTCATGTAGTATCACGATATATGCTTTGGCCTTCAAATCTCAGATTTTCGCATAAAATTGCATTTTTAGCAAGTTTTCTTGCATTTTGTTTCGTACTAAAAATCATCGAATTCAGCAATATTTTGACGTTTATCATCCCCTTTTCCTTTATGTGATATAAACAAAATATCATCGAATTAGGCAATATTTAGCTGTTTTTCCACGTTTTTGTGAATTTTCAGTTTATTGTTATTAATTAATTATATATACGATAAAAATTATGCAAACACATAATTGATCAGAAAATAACCTTAAATACTTCATTTTCAATCATCTTTTTGTTTCTCGTTAAAATACTGAGTAAGATATTGAAAAGGGGAGAAGTTCTGTTTTTATTGCATATATCGACGTTTCAGCCGGATTAGAACGGTTTTACGTGTACATCTTCCATCGGTAATATAAACGGAAAATCAGGAACATTTTAGTTAATTCTAATGAAAACACATTGATTTTTATCATTTGTATTGGAAGCAACATCTTTATACGTCTTTTCTAGTGTCTAAAAAATACGAAACGTCGCTCTATGATTCGAAGTTAAAATCCTCAAATTTGGTATAATAATGACTTTTTTCACGTTTTTCATGTAGTTTGATATTACGTAAATATATTCATTTTTACCAATATTTCGATACTATTTCATGTAGTATCACGATATATGCTTTGGCCTTCAAATCTCAGATTTTCGCATAAAATTGCATTTTTAGCAAGTTTTCTTGCATTTTGTTTCGTACTAAAAATCATCGAATTCAGCAATATTTTGACGTTTATCATCCCCTTTTCCTTTATGTGATATAAACAAAATATCATCGAATTAGGCAATATTTAGCTGTTTTTCCACGTTTTTGTGAATTTTCAGTTTATTGTTATTAATTAATTATATATACGATAAAAATTATGCAAACACATAATTGATCAGAAAATGACCTTAAATACTTAATTTTCAATCATCTATTTGTTTCTCGTTAAAATACTGAGTAAGATATTGAAAAGGGGAAAATTTCTGTTTTTATTGCATATATCGACGTTTCTGCCGGATTAGAGATGTTTTACGTGTACATCTTCCATCGGCATTATTAACTGAAAATCAGGAGCGTTTTAGTTAATTCTAATGAAAACACATTGATTTTTATCATTTGTATTTGAAACAACATTGTCATATGTCTTTTCTTGGTTCTAAATAATACGAAACCTCGCTCTATGATTTGAAGTAAAAATCATCAAATATGGTAATATAGTGACTTTTTCACGTTATTTATGTAGTGTGATTTTACGTATATATATTCGCTTTTACCAATATTTCGATACTACTTCATGTTTTCTAACAATATGTGATTTGGCCTTCAAATCTCAGATTTTCGCAAATTTTGCATTTTTAAGCAAGTTTTCTTGCATTTTGTTTTGTACTAAAAATCATCGAATTTAGCAATATTTTGACCTTTATCATCCCCTTTTCCTTTATGTGATTTAAACAAAATATCATCGAATTAGGCAATATTTTGCCGTTTTTCCACGTTTTTGTGAATTTTCAGTTCATTGTTATTAATTCATTAAATATACGAGAAAAATTATGCAAACACATAATTGATCAGAAAATAACCTTAAATACTTCATTTTCAATCATCTATTTGTTTCTCGTTAAAATACTGAGTAAGATATTGAAAAGGGGAGAAGTTCTGTTTTTATTGCATATATCGACGTTTCAGCCGGATTAGAACGGTTTTACGTGTACATCTTCCATCGGTAATATAAACGGAAAATCAGGAACATTTTAGTTAATTCTAATGAAAACACATTGATTTTTATCATTTGTATTGGAAGCAACATCTTTATACGTCTTTTCTAGTGTCTAAAAAATACGAAACGTCGCTCTATGATTTGAAGTTAAAATCCTCAAATTTGGTATAATAATGACTTTTTTCACGTTTTTCATGTAGTTTGATATTACGTAAATATATTCATTTTTACCAATATTTCGATACTATTTCATGTAGTATCACGATATATGCTTTGGCCTTCAAATCTCAGATTTTCGCATAAAATTGCATTTTTAGCAAGTTTTCTTGCATTTTGTTTCGTACTAAAAATCATCGAATTCAGCAATATTTTGACGTTTATCATCCCCTTTTCCTTTATGTGATATAAACAAAATATCATCGAATTAGGCAATATTTAGCTGTTTTTCTACGTTTTTGTGAATTTTCAGTTTATTGTTATTAATTAATTATATATACGATAAAAATTATGCAAACACATAATTGATCAGAAAATAACCTTAAATACTTCATTTTCAATCATCTATTTGTTTCTCTTTAAAATACTGAGTAAGATATTAAAAAGGGGAGAAGTTCTGTTTTTATTGCATATATCGACGTTTCAGCCGGATTAGAGCGGTTTCACGTGTACATCTTCCATCGGTAATATAAACTGAAAATCAAAAACGTTTTAGTTAATACTAATGAAAACACATTGATTTTTATTATTTGTATTTGAAACAACATTGTCATATGTCTTTTCTTGAATCTAAATAATACGAAACCTCGCTCTATGATTTGAAGTAAAAATCCTCAAATATGGTAATATAGTGACTTTTTTCACGTTATTCATGTAGTGTGATTTTACGTATATATATTCGTTTTTACCAATATTTCGATACGACTTCATGTTTTCTAACAATATGTGATTTGGCCTTCAAATCTCAGAATTTTGCAAATTTTGCATTTTTAAGCAAGTTTTCTTGCATTTTGTTTTGTACTAAAAATCATCGAATTCAGCAATATTTTGACGTTTATCATCCCCTTTTCCTTTATGTGATATAAACAAAATATCATCGAATTAGGCAATATTTTGCTGTTTTTCCACTTTTTGTGATTTTTCAGTTTATTACTATTAATTCATTAAATATACGATTAAAATGCTGCAAACACATAATTGATTAGAAATTAACCTTGAACAATTCATTCAATCAACTATTTGTTTCTCGTTAAAATACTGAGTAAGATATTGGAAAGGGGAGAAGTTTTGTTTTTATTGCATATATCGACGTTTCAGCCGGATTAGAGCGGTTTTAAGTGTAAATATTCCATTGGTAATATAAACGGAAAATCAGGAACATTTTAGTTAATTCTAATGAAAACACATTAATTTTTATCATTTGTATTTGAAACAACATTTTATATGTCTTTTCTTGGATCTAAATAATACGAAACCTCGCTCTATGATTTGAAGTTAAAATCCCCAAATATGGTAATATAGTGACTTTTTTCACGTTATTCATGTAGTGTGATTTTACGTATATATATATTCGTTTTTATCAATATTTCGATACGACGTCATGTTTTCTAACAATATGTGATTTGGCCTTCAAATCTCAGAATTTCGCAAATTTTGCATTTTTAAGCAAGTTTTCTTGCATTTTGTTTTGCACTAAAATTCATCGAATTTAGCAATATTTTGACCTTTATCATCCCCTTTTTCTTTATGTGATATTAACAAATTATCATCAAATTAGGCAATATTTTGCCGTTTTTCCACGTTTTTATGAATATTCAGTTTATTGTTATTATTTCATTAAATATACGATTAAAATGATGCAAACACATAATTGATTAGAAATTAACCTTAAACACTTCATTTTCAATCAACTATTTGTTTCTCGTTAAAATACTGAGTAAGATATTGGAAAGGGGAGAAGTTCTGTTTTTATTGCATATATCGACGTTTCAGCCGGATTGAAGCGGTTTTAAGTGTACATATTCCATCGGTAATATAAACGGAAAATCAGTAACATATTTGTTAATTCTAATGAAAACACATTGATTTTTATCATTTGTATTGGAAGCAACATCTTTATACGTCTTTTCTAGTGTCTAAAAAATACGAAACGCGCTCTATGGTTCGAAGTTAAAATCCTCAAATTTGGTATAATAATGACTTTTTTCACGTTTTTCATGTAGTTTGATATTACGTAAATATATTCATTTTTACCAATATTTCGATACTATTTCATGTAGTATCACGATATATGCTTTGGCCTTCAAATCTCAGATTTTCGCATAAAATTGCATTTTTAACAAGTTTTCTTGCATTTTGTTTCGTACTAAAAATCATTGAATTCAGCAATATTTTGACGTTTATCATCCCCTTTTCCTTTATGTGATATAAACAAAATATCATCGAATTAGGCAATATTTTGCTGTTTTTCCACTTTTTGTGATTTTTCAGTTTATTACTATTAATTCATTAAATATACGATTAAAATGCTGCAAACACATAATTGATTAGAAATTAACCTTAAACAATTCATTCAATCAACTATTTGTTTCTCGTTAAAATACTGAGTAAGATATTGGAAAGGGGAGAAGTTTTGTTTTTATTGCATATATCGACGTTTCAGCCGGATTAGAGCGGTTTTAAGTGTAAATATTCCATTGGTAATATAAACGGAAAATCAGGAACATTTTAGTTAATTCTAATGAAAACACATTAATTTTTATCATTTGTATTTGAAACAACATTTTATATGTCTTTTCTTGGATCTAAATAATACGAAACCTCGCTCTATGATTTGAAGTTAAAATCCCCAAATATGGTAATATAGTGACTTTTTTCACGTTATTCATGTAGTGTGATTTTACGTATATATATTCGTTTTTATCAATATTTCGATACGACGTCATGTTTTCTAACAATATGTGATTTGGCCTTCAAATCTCAGAATTTCGCAAATTTTGCATTTTTAAGCAAGTTTTCTTGCATTTTGTTTTGCACTAAAATTCATCGAATTTAGCAATATTTTGACCTTTATCATCCCCTTTTTCTTTATGTGATATTAACAAATTATCATCAAATTAGGCAATATTTTGCCGTTTTTCCACGTTTTTATGAATATTCAGTTTATTGTTATTATTTCATTAAATATACGATTAAAATGATGCAAACACATAATTGATTAGAAATTAACCTTAAACACTTCATTTTCAATCAACTATTTGTTTCTCGTTAAAATACTGAGTAAGATATTGGAAAGGGGAGAAGTTCTGTTTTTATTGCATATATCGACGTTTCAGCCGGATTGAAGCGGTTTTAAGTGTACATATTCCATCGGTAATATAAACGGAAAATCAGTAACATATTTGTTAATTCTAATGAAAACACATTGATTTTTATCATTTGTATTGGAAGCAACATCTTTATACGTCTTTTCTAGTGTCTAAAAAATACGAAACGCGCTCTATGGTTCGAAGTTAAAATCCTCAAATTTGGTATAATAATGACTTTTTTCACGTTTTTCATGTAGTTTGATATTACGTAAATATATTCATTTTTACCAATATTTCGATACTATTTCATGTAGTATCACGATATATGCTTTGGCCTTCAAATCTCAGATTTTCGCATAAAATTGCATTTTTAACAAGTTTTCTTGCATTTTGTTTCGTACTAAAAATCATCGAATTCAGCAATATTTTGACGTTTATCATCCCCTTTTCCTTTATGTGATATAAACAAAATATCATCGAATTAGGCAATATTTTGCTGTTTTTCCACTTTTTGTGATTTTTCAGTTTATTACAATTAATTCATTAAATATACGATTAAAATGCTGCAAACACATAATTGATTAGAAATTAACCTTAAACAATTCATTCAATCAACTATTTGTTTCTCGTTAAAATACTGAGTAAGATATTGGAAAGGGGAGAAGTTTTGTTTTTATTGCATATATCGACGTTTCAGCCGGATTAGAGCGGTTTTAAGTGTAAATATTCCATTGGTAATATAAACGGAAAATCAGGAACATTTTAGTTAATTCTAATGAAAACACATTAATTTTTATCATTTGTATTTGAAACAACATTTTATATGTCTTTTCTTGGATCTAAATAATACGAAACCTCGCTCTATGATTTGAAGTTAAAATCCCCAAATATGGTAATATAGTGACTTTTTTCACGTTATTCATGTAGTGTGATTTTACGTATATATATTCGTTTTTATCAATATTTCGATACGACGTCATGTTTTCTAACAATATGTGATTTGGCCTTCAAATCTCAGAATTTCGCAAATTTTGCATTTTTAAGCAAGTTTTCTTGCATTTTGTTTTGTACTAAAATTCATCGAATTTAGCAATATTTTGACCTTTATCATCCCCTTTTTCTTTATGTGATATTAACAAATTATCATCAAATTAGGCAATATTTTGCCGTTTTTCCACGTTTTTATGAATATTCAGTTTATTGTATTATTTCATTAAATATACGACTAAAATGATGCAAACACATAATTGATTAGAAATTAACCTTAAACACTTCATTTTCAATCAACTATTTGTTTCTCGTTAAAATACTGAGTAAGATATTGGAAAGGGGAGAAGTTCTGTTTTTATTGCATATATCGACGTTTCAGCCGAATTGAAGCGGTTTTAAGTGTACATATTCCATCGGTAATATAAACGGAAAATCAGGAACATTTTAGTTAATTCTAATGAAAACACATTGATTTTTATCATTTGTATTGGAAGCAACATCTTTATACGTCTTTTCTAGTGTCTAAAAAATACGAAACGTGGCTCTATGATTCGAAGTTAAAATCCTCAAATTTGGTATAATAATGACTTTTTTCACGTTTTTCATGTAGTTTGATATTACGTAAATATATTCATTTTTACCAATATTTCGATACTATTTCATGTAGTATCACGATATATGGCCTTCAAATCTCAGATTTTCGCATAAAATTGCATTTTTAGCAAGTTTTCTTGCATTTTGTTTCGTACTAAAAATCATCGAATTCAGCAATATTTTGACGTTTATCATCCCCTTTTCCTTTACGTGATATAAACAAAATATCATCGAATTAGGCAATATTTAGCTGTTTTTCCACGTTTTTGTGAATTTTCAGTTTATTGTTATTAATTAATTATATATACGATAAAAATTATGCAAACACATAATTGATCAGAAAATAACCTTAAATACTTCATTTTCAATCATCTATTTGTTTCTCGTTAAAATACTGAGTAAGATATTTAAAAGGGGAGAAGTTCTGTTTTTATTGCATATATCGACGTTTCTGCCGGATTAGACATGTTTTACGATACATCTTCCATCGGTAATATTAACTGAAAATCAGGAGCGTTTTAGTTAAATCTAATGAAAACACATTGATTTTTATCATTTGTATTTGAAACAACATTGTCATATGTCTTTTCTTGGATCTAAATAATACGAAACCTCGCTCTATGATTTGAAGTAAAAATCCTCAAATATGGTAATATAGTGACTTTTTTCACGTTATTTATGTAGTGTGATTTTACGTATATATATTCGTTTTTACCAATATTTCGATACGACTTCATGTTTTCTAACAATATGTGATTTGGCCTTCAAATCTCAGAATTTTGCAAATTTTGCATTTTTAAGCAAGTTTTCTTGCATTTTGTTTTGTACTAAAAATCATCGAATTCAGCAATATTTTGACGTTTATCATCCCCCTTTTCCTTTATGTGATATAAACAAAATATCATCGAATTAGGCAATATTTTGCTGTTTTTCCACGTTTTTGTGATTTTTCAATTTATTGCTATTAATTCATTAAATATACGATTAAAATGCTGCAAACACATAATTGATTAGAAATTAACCTTAAACAATTCATTCAATCAACTATTTGTTTCTCGTTAAAATACTGAGTAAGATATTGGAAAGGGGAGAAGTTTTGTTTTTATTGCATATATCGACGTTTCAGCCGGATTGAAGCGGTTTTAGGTGTACATATTCCATCGGTAATATAAACGGAAAATCAGTAACATATTTGTTAATTCTCATGAAAACACATTGATTTTTATCATTTGTATTGGAAGCAACATCTTTATACGTCTTTTCTAGTGTCTAAAAAATACGAAACGTCGCTCTATGGTTCGAAGTTAAAATCCTCAAATTTGGTATAATAATGACTTTTTTCACGTTTTTCATGTAGTTTGATATTACGTAAATATATTCATTTTTACCAATATTTCGATACTATTTCATGTAGTATCACGATATATGCTTTGGCCTTCAAATCTCAGATTTTCGCTTAAAATTGCATTTTTAACAAGTTTTCTTGCATTTTGTTTCGTACTAAAAATCATCGAATTCAGCAATATTTTGACGTTTATCATCCCCTTTTCCTTTATGTGATATAAACAAAATATCATCGAATTAGGCAATATTTAGCTGTTTTTCCACGTTTTTGTGAATTTTCAGTTTATTGTTATTAATTAATTATATATACGATAAAAATTATGCAAACACATAATTGATCAGAAAATAACCTTAAATACTTCATTTTCAATCATCTATTTGTTTCTCGTTAAAATACTGAGTAAGATATTTAAAAGGGGAGAAGTTCTGTTTTTATTGCATATATCGACGTTTCTGCCGGATTAGACATGTTTTACGATACATCTTCCATCAGTAATATTAACTGAAAATCAGGAGCGTTTTAGTTAATTCTAATGAAAACACATTGATTTTTATCATTTGTATTTGAAACAACATTGTCATATGTCTTTTCTTGGATCTAAATAATACGAAACTTCGCTCTATGATTTGAAGTAAAAATCATCAAATATGGTAATATAGTGACGTTTTTCACGTTATTTATGTAGTGTGATTTTACGTATATATATTCGCTTTTACCAATATTTCGATACTACTTCATGTTTTCTCACGATATGTGATTTGGCCTTCAAATCTCAGAATTTCGCAAATTTTGCATTTTTAAGCAAGTTTTCTTGCATTTTGCTTTGTACTAAAAATCATCGAATTTAGCAATATTTTGACCTTTATTTTTATTTGACCAATAAAATATTGACCAATATTTTTTATAATATTTGACCAATATTTTTTCAAGATATTGAAAAGGGGAGAAGTTCTGTTTTTATTCCATATATCGACGTTTCAGCCGGATTAGAGATGTTTTACGTGTACATCTTCCATCGGTAATATAAACTGAAAATCAGGAGCGTTTTAGTTAATTCTAATGAAAACACATTGATTTTTATCATTTGTATTTGAAACAACATTGTCATATGTCTTTTCTTGGATCTAAATAATACGAAACCTCGCTCTATGATTTGAAGTAAAAATCCTCAAATAGGGTAATATAGTGACTTTTTTCATGTTATTTATGTAGTGTGATTTTACGTATATATATTCGTTTTAACCAATATTTCGATACTACTTCATGTTTTCTAACAATATGTGATTTGGCCTTCAAATCTCAGAATTTCGCAAATTTTGCATTTTTAAGCAAGTTTTCTTGCATTTTGTTTTGTACTAAAAATCATCGAATTTAGCAATATTTTGACCTTTATCATCCCCTTTTCCTTTATGTGATTTAAACAAAATATCATCGAACTAGGCAATATTTTTCCGTTTTTCCACGTTTTTGTGAATTTTCAGTTCATTGTTATTAATTCATTAAATATACGAGAAAAATTATACAAACACATAATTGATCAGAAAATAACCTTAAATACTTCATTTTCAATCATCTATTTGTTTCTCGTTAAAATACTGAGTAAGATATTGAAAAGGGGAGAAGTTCTGTTTTTATTGCATATATCGACGTTTCAGCCGGATTAGAGCGGTTTCACGTGTACATCTTCCATCGGTAATATAAACTGAAAATCAGGAACGTTTTAGTTAATACTAATGAAAACACATTGATTTTTATTATTTGTATTTGAAACAACATTGTCATATGTCTTTTCTTGAATCTAAATAATACGAAATCTCGCTCTATGATTTGAAGTAAAAATCCTCAAATATGGTAATATAGTGACTTTTTTCACGTTATTCATGTAGTGTGATTTTACGTATATATATTCGTTTTTACCAATATTTCGATACGACTTCATGTTTTCTAACAATATGCGATTTGGCCTTCAAATCTCAGAATTTTGCAAATTTTGCATTTTTAAGCAAGTTTTCTTGCATTTTGTTTTGTACTAAAAATCATCGAATTCAGCAATATTTTGACGTTTATCATCCCCTTTTCCTTTATGTGATATAAACAAAATATCATCGAATTAGGCAATATTTTGCTGTTTTTCCACTTTTTGTGATTTTTCAGTTTATTACTATTAATTCATTAAATATACGATTAAAATGCTGCAAACACATAATTGATTAGAAATTAACCTTAAACAATTCATTCAATCAACTATTTGTTTCTCGTTAAAATACTGAGTAAGATATTGGAAAGGGGAGAAGTTTTGTTTTTATTGCATATATCGACGTTTCAGCCGGATTAGAGCGGTTTTAAGTGTAAATATTCCATTGGTAATATAAACGGAAAATCAGGAACATTTTAGTTAATTCTAATGAAAACACATTAATTTTTATCATTTGTATTTGAAACAACATTTTATATGTCTTTTCTTGGATCTAAATAATACGAAACCTCGCTCTATGATTTGAAGTTAAAATCCCCAAATATGGTAATATAGTGACTTTTTTCACGTTATTCATGTAGTGTGATTTTACGTATATATATTCGTTTTTACCAATATTTCGATACGAATTCATGTTTTCTAACAATATGCGATTTGGCCTTCAAATCTCAGAATTTTGCAAATTTTGCATTTTTAAGCAAGTTTTCTTGCATTTTGTTTTGTACTAAAAATCATCGAATTCAGCAATATTTTGACGTTTATCATCCCCCTTTTCCTTTATGTGATATAAACAAAATATCATCGAATTAGGCAATATTTTGCTGTTTTTCCACGTTTTTGTGATTTTTCAATTTATTGCTATTAATTCATTAAATATACGATTAAAATGCTGCAAACACATAATTGATTAGAAATTAACCTTAAACAATTCATTCAATCAACTATTTGTTTCTCGTTAAAATACTGAGTAAGATATTGGAAAGGGGAGAAGTTTTGTTTTTATTGCATATATCGACGTTTCAGCCGGATTGAAGCGGTTTTAGGTGTACATATTCCATCGGTAATATAAACGGAAAATCAGTAACATATTTGTTAATTCTCATGAAAACACATTGATTTTTATCATTTGTATTGGAAGCAACATCTTTATACGTCTTTTCTAGTGTCTAAAAAATACGAAACGTCGCTCTATGGTTCGAAGTTAAAATCCTCAAATTTGGTATAATAATGACTTTTTTCACGTTTTTCATGTAGTTTGATATTACGTAAATATATTCATTTTTACCAATATTTCGATACTATTTCATGTAGTATCACGATATATGCTTTGGCCTTCAAATCTCAGATTTTCGCTTAAAATTGCATTTTTAACAAGTTTTCTTGCATTTTGTTTCGTACTAAAAATCATCGAATTCAGCAATATTTTGACGTTTATCATCCCCTTTTCCTTTATGTGATATAAACAAAATATCATCGAATTAGGCAATATTTAGCTGTTTTTCCACGTTTTTGTGAATTTTCAGTTTATTGTTATTAATTAATTATATATACGATAAAAATTATGCAAACACATAATTGATCAGAAAATAACCTTAAATACTTCATTTTCAATCATCTATTTGTTTCTCGTTAAAATACTGAGTAAGATATTTAAAAGGGGAGAAGTTCTGTTTTTATTGCATATATCGACGTTTCTGCCGGATTAGACATGTTTTACGATACATCTTCCATCAGTAATATTAACTGAAAATCAGGAGCGTTTTAGTTAATTCTAATGAAAACACATTGATTTTTATCATTTGTATTTGAAACAACATTGTCATATGTCTTTTCTTGGATCTAAATAATACGAAACTTCGCTCTATGATTTGAAGTAAAAATCATCAAATATGGTAATATAGTGACGTTTTTCACGTTATTTATGTAGTGTGATTTTACGTATATATATTCGCTTTTACCAATATTTCGATACTACTTCATGTTTTCTCACGATATGTGATTTGGCCTTCAAATCTCAGAATTTCGCAAATTTTGCATTTTTAAGCAAGTTTTCTTGCATTTTGCTTTGTACTAAAAATCATCGAATTTAGCAATATTTTGACCTTTATTTTTATTTGACCAATAAAATATTGACCAATATTTTTTATAATATTTGACCAATATTTTTTCAAGATATTGAAAAGGGGAGAAGTTCTGTTTTTATTCCATATATCGACGTTTCAGCCGGATTAGAGATGTTTTACGTGTACATCTTCCATCGGTAATATAAACTGAAAATCAGGAGCGTTTTAGTTAATTCTAATGAAAACACATTGATTTTTATCATTTGTATTTGAAACAACATTGTCATATGTCTTTTCTTGGATCTAAATAATACGAAACCTCGCTCTATGATTTGAAGTAAAAATCCTCAAATAGGGTAATATAGTGACTTTTTTCATGTTATTTATGTAGTGTGATTTTACGTATATATATTCGTTTTAACCAATATTTCGATACTACTTCATGTTTTCTAACAATATGTGATTTGGCCTTCAAATCTCAGAATTTCGCAAATTTTGCATTTTTAAGCAAGTTTTCTTGCATTTTGTTTTGTACTAAAAATCATCGAATTTAGCAATATTTTGACCTTTATCATCCCCTTTTCCTTTATGTGATTTAAACAAAATATCATCGAACTAGGCAATATTTTTCCGTTTTTCCACGTTTTTGTGAATTTTCAGTTCATTGTTATTAATTCATTAAATATACGAGAAAAATTATACAAACACATAATTGATCAGAAAATAACCTTAAATACTTCATTTTCAATCATCTATTTGTTTCTCGTTAAAATACTGAGTAAGATATTGAAAAGGGGAGAAGTTCTGTTTTTATTGCATATATCGACGTTTCAGCCGGATTAGAGCGGTTTCACGTGTACATCTTCCATCGGTAATATAAACTGAAAATCAGGAACGTTTTAGTTAATACTAATGAAAACACATTGATTTTTATTATTTGTATTTGAAACAACATTGTCATATGTCTTTTCTTGAATCTAAATAATACGAAATCTCACTCTATGATTTGAAGTAAAAATCCTCAAATATGGTAATATAGTGACTTTTTTCACGTTATTCATGTAGTGTGATTTTACGTATATATATTCGTTTTTACCAATATTTCGATACGACTTCATGTTTTCTAACAATATGCGATTTGGCCTTCAAATCTCAGAATTTTGCAAATTTTGCATTTTTAAGCAAGTTTTCTTGCATTTTGTTTTGTACTAAAAATCATCGAATTCAGCAATATTTTGACGTTTATCATCCCCTTTTCCTTTATGTGATATAAACAAAATATCATCGATTTAGGCAATATTTTGCTGTTTTTCCACTTTTTGTGATTTTTCAGTTTATTACTATTAATTCATTAAATATACGATTAAAATGCTGCAAACACATAATTGATTAGAAATTAACCTTAAACAATTCATTCAATCAACTATTTGTTTCTCGTTAAAATACTGAGTAAGATATTGGAAAGGGGAGAAGTTTTGTTTTTATTGCATATATCGACGTTTCAGCCGGATTAGAGCGGTTTTAAGTGTAAATATTCCATTGGTAATATAAACGGAAAATCAGGAACATTTTAGTTAATTCTAATGAAAACACATTAATTTTTATCATTTGTATTTGAAACAACATTTTATATGTCTTTTCTTGGATCTAAATAATACGAAACCTCGCTCTATGATTTGAAGTTAAAATCCCCAAATATGGTAATATAGTGACTTTTTTCACGTTATTCATGTAGTGTGATTTTACGTATATATATTCGTTTTTACCAATATTTCGATACGACTTCATGTTTTCTAACAATATGCGATTTGGCCTTCAAATCTCAGAATTTTGCAAATTTTGCATTTTTAAGCAAGTTTTCTTGCATTTTGTTTTGTACTAAAAATCATCGAATTCAGCAATATTTTGACGTTTATCATCCCCTTTTCCTTTATGTGATATAAACAAAATATCATCGAATTAGGCAATATTTTGCTGTTTTTCCACTTTTTGTGATTTTTCAGTTTATTACTATTAATTCATTAAATATACGATTAAAATGCTGCAAACACATAATTGATTAGAAATTAACCTTAAACAATTCATTCAATCAACTATTTGTTTCTCGTTAAAATACTGAGTAAGATATTGGAAAGGGGAGAAGTTTTGTTTTTATTGCATATATCGACGTTTCAGCCGGATTAGAGCGGTTTTAAGTGTAAATATTCCATTGGTAATATAAACGGAAAATCAGGAACATTTTAGTTAATTCTAATGAAAACACATTAATTTTTATCATTTGTATTTGAAACAACATTTTATATGTCTTTTCTTGGATCTAAATAATACGAAACCTCGCTCTATGATTTGAAGTTAAAATCCCCAAATATGGTAATATAGTGACTTTTTTCACGTTATTCATGTAGTGTGATTTTACGTATATATATTCGTTTTTATCAATATTTCGATACGACGTCATGTTTTCTAACAATATGTGATTTGGCCTTCAAATCTCAGAATTTCGCAAATTTTGCATTTTTAAGCAAGTTTTCTTGCATTTTGTTCTGTACTAAAATTCATCGAATTTAGCAATATTTTGACCTTTATCATCCCCTTTTTCTTTATGTGATATTAACAAATTATCATCAAATTAGGCAATATTTTGCCGTTTTTCCACGTTTTTATGAATATTCAGTTTATTGTTATTATTTCATTATATATACGACTAAAATGATGCAAACACATAATTGATTAGAAATTAACCTTAAACACTTCATTTTCAATCAACTATTTGTTTCTCGTTAAAATACTGAGTAAGATATTGGAAAGGGGAGAAGTTCTGTTTTTATTGCATATATCGACGTTTCAGCCGAATTGAAGCGGTTTTAAGTGTACATATTCCATCGGTAATATAAACGGAAAATCAGGAACATTTTAGTTAATTCTAATGAAAACATATTGATTTTTATCATTTGTATTGGAAGCAACATCTTTATACGTCTTTTCTAGTGTCTAAAAAATACGAAACGTCGCTCTATGATTCGAAGTTAAAATCCTCAAATTTGGTATAATAATGACTTTTTTCACGTTTTTCATGTAGTTTGATATTACGTAAATATATTCATTTTTACCAATATTTCGATACTATTTCATGTAGTATCACGATATATGGCCTTCAAATCTCAGATTTTCGCATAAAATTGCATTTTTAAGCAAGTTTTCTTGCATTTTGTTTCGTACTAAAAATCATCGAATTCAGCAATATTTTGACGTTTATCATCCCCTTTTCCTTTACGTGATATAAACAAAATATCATCGAATTAGGCAATATTTAGCTGTTTTTCCACGTTTTTGTGAATTTTCAGTTTATTGTTATTAATTAATTATATATACGATAAAAATTATGCAAACACATAATTGATCAGAAAATAACCTTAAATACTTCATTTTCAATCATCTATTTGTTTCTCGTTAAAATACTGAGTAAGATATTTAAAAGGGGAGAAGTTCTGTTTTTATTGCATATATCGACGTTTCTGCCGGATTAGACATGTTTTACGATACATCTTCCATCGGTAATATTAACTGAAAATCAGGAGCGTTTTAGTTAATTCTAATGAAAACACATTGATTTTTATCATTTGTATTTGAAACAACATTGTCATATGTCTTTTCTTGGATCTAAATAATACGAAACCTCGCTCTATGATTTGAAGTAAAAATCCTCATATATGGTAATATAGTGACTTTTTTCACGTTATTTATGTAGTGTGATTTTACGTATATATATTCGTTTTTACCAATATTTCGATACGACTTCATGTTTTCTAACAATATGTGATTTGGCCTTCAAATCTCAGAATTTTGCAAATTTTGCATTTTTAAGCAAGTTTTCTTGCATTTTGTTTCGTACTAAAAATCATCGAATTCAGCAATATTTTGACGTTTATCATCCCCCTTTTCCTTTATGTGATATAAACAAAATATCATCGAATTAGGCAATATTTTGCTGTTTTTCCACGTTTTTGTGATTTTTCAATTTATTGCTATTAATTCATTAAATATACGATTAAAATGCTGCAAACACATAATTGATTAGAAATTAACCTTAAACAATTCATTCAATCAACTATTTGTTTCTCGTTAAAATACTGAGTAAGATATTGGAAAGGGGAGAAGTTTGGTTTTTATTGCATATATCGACGTTTCAGCCGGATTTGAGCGGTTTTAAGTGTAAATATTCCATTGGTAATATAAACGGAAAATCAGGAACATTTTAGTTAATTCTAATGAAAACACATTGATTTTTATCATTTGTATTTGAAACAACATTGTCATATGTCTTTTCTTGGATCTAAATAATACGAAACCTCGCTCTATGATTTGAAGTTAAAATCCCCAAATATGGTAATATAGTGACTTTTTTCACGTTATTCATGTAGTGTGATTTTACGTATATATATTCGTTTTTACCAATATTTCGATACGACGTCATGTTTTCTATCAATATGTGATTTGGCCTTCAAATCTCAGAATTTCGCAAATTAGGCATTTTTAAGCAAGTTTTCTTGCATTTTGTTTTGCACTAAAATTCATCGAATTTAGCAATATTTTGACCTTTATCATCCCCTTTTTCTTTATGTGATATTAACAAATTATCATCAAATTAGGCAATATTTTGCCGTTTTTCCACGTTTTTATGAATATTCAGTTTATTGTTATTATTTCATTAAATATACGATTAAAATGATGCAAACACATAATTGATTAGAAATTAACCTTAAACACTTCATTTTCAATCAACTATTTGTTTCTCGTTAAAATACTGAGTAAGATATTGGAAAGGGGAGAAGTTCTGTTTTTATTGCATATATCGACGTTTCAGCCGGATTGAAGCGGTTTTAAGTGTACATATTCCATCGGTAATATAAACGGAAAATCAGTAGCATATTTGTTAATTCTAATGAAAAGACATTGATTTTTATCATTTGTATTGGAAGCAACATCTTTATACGTCTTTTCTAGTGTCTAAAAAATACGAAACGTCGCTCTATGGTTCGAAGTTAAAATCCTCAAATTTGGTATAATAATGACTTTTTTCACGTTTTTCATGTAGTTTGATATTACGTAAATATATTCATTTTTACCAATATTTCGATACTATTTCATGTAGTATCACGATATATGCTTTGGCCTTCAAATCTCAGATTTTCGCATAAAATTGCATTTTTAACAAGTTTTCTTGCATTTTGTTTCGTACTAAAAATCATCGAATTCAGCAATATTTTGACGTTTATCATCCCCTTTTCCTTTATGTGATATAAACAAAATATCATCGAATTAGGCAATATTTAGCTGTTTTTCCACGTTTTTGTGAATTTTCAGTTTATTGTTATTAATTAATTATATATACGATAAAAATTATGCAAACACATAATTGATCAGAAAATAACCTTAAATACTTCATTTTCAATCATCTATTTGTTTCTCGTTAAAATACTGAGTAAGATATTTAAAAGGGGAGAAGTTCTGTTTTTATTGCATATATCGACGTTTCTGCCGGATTAGACATGTTTTACGATACATCTTCCATCAGTAATATTAACTGAAAATCAGGAGCGTTTTAGTTAATTCTAATGAAAACACATTGATTTTTATCATTTGTATTTGAAACAACATTGTCATATGTCTTTTCTTGGATCTAAATAATACGAAACCTCGCTCTATGATTTGAAGTAAAAATCCTCAAATATGGTAATATAGTGATTTTTTTCATGTTATTTATGTAGTGTGATTTTACGTATATATATTCGTTTTAACCAATATTTCGATACTACTTCATGTTTTCTAACAATATGTGATTTGGCCTTCAAATCTCAGAATTTCGCAAATTTTGCATTTTTAAGCAAGTTTTCTTGCATTTTGTTTTGTACTAAAAATCATCGAATTTAGCAATATTTTGACCTTTATCATCCCCTTTTCCTTTATGTGATTTAAACAAAATATCATCGAACTAGGCAATATTTTTCCGTTTTTCCACGTTTTTGTGAATTTTCAGTTCATTGTTATTAATTCATTAAATATACGAGAAAAATTATACAAACACATAATTGATCAGAAAATAACCTTAAATACTTCATTTTCAATCATCTATTTGTTTCTCGTTAAAATACTGAGTAAGATATTGAAAAGGGGAGAAGTTCTGTTTTTATTGCATATATCGACGTTTCAGCCGGATTAGAGCGGTTTCACGTGTACATCTTCCATCGGTAATATAAACTGAAAATCAGGAACGTTTTAGTTAATACTAATGAAAACACATTGATTTTTATTATTTGTATTTGAAACAACATTGTCATATGTCTTTTCTTGAATCTAAATAATACGAAACCTCGCTCTATGATTTGAAGTAAAAATCCTCAAATATGGTAATATAGTGACTTTTTTCACGTTATTCATGTAGTGTGATTTTACGTATATATATTCGTTTTTACCAATATTTCGATACTACTTCATGTTTTCTAACAATATGTGATTTGGCCTTCAAATCTCAGAATTCTGCAAATTTTGCATTTTTAAGCAAGTTTTCTTGCATTTTGTTTTGTACTAAAAATCATCGAATTCAGCAATATTTTGACGTTTATCATCCCCTTTTCCTTTATGTGATATAAACAAAATATCATCGAATTAGGCAATATTTTGCTGTTTTTCCACTTTTTGTGATTTTTCAGTTTATTACTATTAATTCATTAAATATACGATTAAAATGCTGCAAACACATAATTGATTAGAAATTAACCTTAAACAATTCATTCAATCAACTATTTGTTTCTCGTTAAAATACTGAGTAAGATATTGGAAAGGGGAGAAGTTTTGTTTTTATTGCATATATCGACGTTTCAGCCGGATTAGAGCGGTTTTAAGTGTAAATATTCCATTGGTAATATAAACGGAAAATCAGGAACATTTTAGTTAATTCTAATGAAAACACATTAATTTTTATCATTTGTATTTGAAACAACATTTTATATGTCTTTTCTTGGATCTAAATAATACGAAACCTCGCTCTATGATTTGAAGTTAAAATCCCCAAATATGGTAATATAGTGACTTTTTTCACGTTATTCATGTAGTGTGATTTTACGTATATATATTCGTTTTTATCAATATTTCGATACGACGTCATGTTTTCTAACAATATGTGATTTGGCCTTCAAATCTCAGAATTTCGCAAATTTTGCATTTTTAAGCAAGTTTTCTTGCATTTTGTTTTGTACTAAAATTCATCGAATTTAGCAATATTTTGACCTTTATCATCCCCTTTTTCTTTATGTGATATTAACAAATTATCATCAAATTAGGCAATATTTTGCCGTTTTTCCACGTTTTTATGAATATTCAGTTTATTGTTATTATTTCATTAAATATACGACTAAAATGATGCAAACACATAATTGATTAGAAATTAACCTTAAACACTTCATTTTCAATCAACTATTTGTTTCTCGTTAAAATACTGAGTAAGATATTGGAAAGGGGAGAAGTTCTGTTTTTATTGCATATATCGACGTTTCAGCCGAATTGAAGCGGTTTTAAGTGTACATATTCCATCGGTAATATAAACGGAAAATCAGGAACATTTTAGTTAATTCTAATGAAAACATATTGATTTTTATCATTTGTATTGGAAGCAACATCTTTATACGTCTTTTCTAGTGTCTAAAAAATACAAAACGTCGCTCTATGATTCGAAGTTAAAATCCTCAAATTTGGTATAATAATGACTTTTTTCACGTTTTTCATGTAGTTTGATATTACGTAAATATATTCATTTTTACCAATATTTCGATACTATTTCATGTAGTATCACGATATATGGCCTTCAAATCTCAGATTTTCGCATAAAATTGCATTTTTAAGCAAGTTTTCTTGCATTTTGTTTCGTACTAAAAATCATCGAATTCAGCAATATTTTGACGTTTATCATCCCCTTTTCCTTTACGTGATATAAACAAAATATCATCGAATTAGGCAATATTTAGCTGTTTTTCCACGTT
The DNA here is from genome assembly GCF_040958095.1 of Procambarus clarkii. Classification (NCBI taxonomy): domain Eukaryota; kingdom Metazoa; phylum Arthropoda; class Malacostraca; order Decapoda; family Cambaridae; genus Procambarus; species Procambarus clarkii. Next base: position 558,174 of record NW_027189211.1, on the reverse strand, counting down.
TTTGTGAATTTTCAGTTTATTGTTATTAATTAATTATATATACGATAAAAATTATGCAAACACATAATTGATCAGAAAATAACCTTAAATACTTCATTTTCAATCATCTATTTGTTTCTCGTTAAAATACTGAGTAAGATATTTAAAAGGGGAGAAGTTCTGTTTTTATTGCATATATCGACGTTTCTGCCGGATTAGACATGTTTTACGATACATCTTCCATCGGTAATATTAACTGAAAATCAGGAGCGTTTTAGTTAATTCTAATGAAAACACATTGATTTTTATCATTTGTATTTGAAACAACATTGTCATATGTCTTTTCTTGGATCTAAATAATACGAAACCTCGCTCTATGATTTGAAGTAAAAATCCTCATATATGGTAATATAGTGACTTTTTTCACGTTATTTATGTAGTGTGATTTTACGTATATATATTCGTTTTTACCAATATTTCGATACGACTTCATGTTTTCTAACAATATGTGATTTGGCCTTCAAATCTCAGAATTTTGCAAATTTTGCATTTTTAAGCAAGTTTTCTTGCATTTTGTTTCGTACTAAAAATCATCGAATTCAGCAATATTTTGACGTTTATCATCCCCCTTTTCCTTTATGTGATATAAACAAAATATCATCGAATTAGGCAATATTTTGCTGTTTTTCCACGTTTTTGTGATTTTTCAATTTATTGCTATTAATTCATTAAATATACGATTAAAATGCTGCAAACACATAATTGATTAGAAATTAACCTTAAACAATTCATTCAATCAACTATTTGTTTCTCGTTAAAATACTGAGTAAGATATTGGAAAGGGGAGAAGTTTGGTTTTTATTGCATATATCGACGTTTCAGCCGGATTAGAGCGGTTTTAAGTGTAAATATTCCATTGGTAATATAAACGGAAAATCAGGAACATTTTAGTTAATTCTAATGAAAACACATTGATTTTTATCATTTGTATTTGAAACAACATTGTCATATGTCTTTTCTTGGATCTAAATAATACGAAACCTCGCTCTATGATTTGAAGTTAAAATCCCCAAATATGGTAATATAGTGACTTTTTTCACGTTATTCATGTAGTGTGATTTTACGTATATATATTCGTTTTTACCAATATTTCGATACGACGTCATGTTTTCTAACAATATGTGATTTGGCCTTCAAATCTCAGAATTTCGCAAATTAGGCATTTTTAAGCAAGTTTTCTTGCATTTTGTTTTGCACTAAAATTCATCGAATTTAGCAATATTTTGACCTTTATCATCCCCTTTTTCTTTATGTGATATTAACAAATTATCATCAAATTAGGCAATATTTTGCCGTTTTTCCACGTTTTTATGAATATTCAGTTTATTGTTATTATTTCATTAAATATACGATTAAAATGATGCAAACACATAATTGATTAGAAATTAACCTTAAACACTTCATTTTCAATCAACTATTTGTTTCTCGTTAAAATACTGAGTAAGATATTGGAAAGGGGAGAAGTTCTGTTTTTATTGCATATATCGACGTTTCAGCCGGATTGAAGCGGTTTTAAGTGTACATATTCCATCGGTAATATAAACGGAAAATCAGTAACATATTTGTTAATTCTAATGAAAACACATTGATTTTTATCATTTGTATTGGAAGCAACATCTTTATACGTCTTTTCTAGTGTCTAAAAAATACGAAACGTCGCTCTATGGTTCGAAGTTAAAATCCTCAAATTTGGTATAATAATGACTTTTTTCACGTTTTTCATGTAGTTTGATATTACGTAAATATATTCATTTTTACCAATATTTCGATACTATTTCATGTAGTATCACGATATATGCTTTGGCCTTCAAATCTCAGATTTTCGCATAAAATTGCATTTTTAACAAGTTTTCTTGCATTTTGTTTCGTACTAAAAATCATCGAATTCAGCAATATTTTGACGTTTATCATCCCCTTTTCCTTTATGTGATATAAACAAAATATCATCGAATTAGGCAATATTTAGCTGTTTTTCCACGTTTTTGTGAATTTTCAGTTTATTGTTATTAATTAATTATATATACGATAAAAATTATGCAAACACATAATTGATCAGAAAATAACCTTAAATACTTCATTTTCAATCATCTATTTGTTTCTCGTTAAAATACTGAGTAAGATATTTAAAAGGGGAGAAGTTCTGTTTTTATTGCATATATCGACGTTTCTGCCGGATTAGACATGTTTTACGATACATCTTCCATCAGTAATATTAACTGAAAATCAGGAGCGTTTTAGTTAATTCTAATGAAAACACATTGATTTTTATCATTTGTATTTGAAACAACATTGTCATATGTCTTTTCTTGGATCTAAATAATACGAAACCTCGCTCTATGATTTGAAGTAAAAATCCTCAAATATGGTAATATAGTGATTTTTTTCATGTTATTTATGTAGTGTGATTTTACGTATATATATTCGTTTTTACCAATATTTCGATACTACTTCATGTTTTCTAACAATATGTGATTTGGCCTTCAAATCTCAGAATTTTGCAAATTTTGCATTTTTAAGCAAGTTTTCTTGCATTTTGTTTCGTACTAAAAATCATCGAATTCAGCAATATTTTGACGTTTATCATCCCCCTTTTCCTTTATGTGATATAAACAAAATATCATCGAATTAGGCAATATTTTGCTGTTTTTCCACGTTTTTGTGATTTTTCAATTTATTGCTATTAATTCATTAAATATACGATTAAAATGCTGCAAACACATAATTGATTAGAAATTAACCTTAAACAATTCATTCAATCAACTATTTGTTTCTCGTTAAAATACTGAGTAAGATATTGGAAAGGGGAGAAGTTTGGTTTTTATTGCATATATCGACGTTTCAGCCGGATTAGAGCGGTTTTAAGTGTAAATATTCCATTGGTAATATAAACGGAAAATCAGGAACATTTTAGTTAATTCTAATGAAAACACATTGATTTTTATCATTTGTATTTGAAACAACATTGTCATATGTCTTTTCTTGGATCTAAATAATACGAAACCTCGCTCTATGATTTGAAGTTAAAATCCCCAAATATGGTAATATAGTGACTTTTTTCACGTTATTCATGTAGTGTGATTTTACGTATATATATTCGTTTTTACCAATATTTCGATACGACGTCATGTTTTCTAACAATATGTGATTTGGCCTTCAAATCTCAGAATTTCGCAAATTAGGCATTTTTAAGCAAGTTTTCTTGCATTTTGTTTTGCACTAAAATTCATCGAATTTAGCAATATTTTGACCTTTATCATCCCCTTTTTCTTTATGTGATATTAACAAATTATCATCAAATTAGGCAATATTTTGCCGTTTTTCCACGTTTTTATGAATATTCAGTTTATTGTTATTATTTCATTAAATATACGATTAAAATGATGCAAACACATAATTGATTAGAAATTAACCTTAAACACTTCATTTTCAATCAACTATTTGTTTCTCGTTAAAATACTGAGTAAGATATTGGAAAGGGGAGAAGTTCTGTTTTTATTGCATATATCGACGTTTCAGCCGGATTGAAGCGGTTTTAAGTGTACATATTCCATCGGTAATATAAACGGAAAATCAGTAACATATTTGTTAATTCTAATGAAAACACATTGATTTTTATCATTTGTATTGGAAGCAACATCTTTATACGTCTTTTCTAGTGTCTAAAAAATACGAAACGTCGCTCTATGGTTCGAAGTTAAAATCCTCAAATTTGGTATAATAATGACTTTTTTCACGTTTTTCATGTAGTTTGATATTACGTAAATATATTCATTTTTACCAATATTTCGATACTATTTCATGTAGTATCACGATATATGCTTTGGCCTTCAAATCTCAGATTTTCGCATAAAATTGCATTTTTAACAAGTTTTCTTGCATTTTGTTTCGTACTAAAAATCATCGAATTCAGCAATATTTTGACGTTTATCATCCCCTTTTCCTTTATGTGATATAAACAAAATATCATCGAATTAGGCAATATTTAGCTGTTTTTCCACGTTTTTGTGAATTTTCAGTTTATTGTTATTAATTAATTATATATACGATAAAAATTATGCAAACACATAATTGATCAGAAAATAACCTTAAATACTTCATTTTCAATCATCTATTTGTTTCTCGTTAAAATACTGAGTAAGATATTTAAAAGGGGAGAAGTTCTGTTTTTATTGCATATATCGACGTTTCTGCCGGATTAGACATGTTTTACGATACATCTTCCATCAGTAATATTAACTGAAAATCAGGAGCGTTTTAGTTAATTCTAATGAAAACACATTGATTTTTATCATTTGTATTTGAAACAACATTGTCATATGTCTTTTCTTGGATCTAAATAATACGAAACCTCGCTCTATGATTTGAAGTAAAAATCCTCAAATATGGTAATATAGTGATTTTTTTCATGTTATTTATGTAGTGTGATTTTACGTATATATATTCGTTTTTACCAATATTTCGATACTACTTCATGTTTTCTAACAATATGTGATTTGGCCTTCAAATCTCAGAATTTCGCAAATTTTGCATTTTTAAGCAAGTTTTCTTGCATTTTGTTTTGTACTAAAAATCATCGAATTTAGCAATATTTTGACCTTTATCATCCCCTTTTCCTTTATGTGATTTAAACAAAATATCATCGAACTTGGCAATATTTTTCCGTTTTTCCACGTTTTTGTGAATTTTCAGTTCATTGTTATTAATTCATTAAATATACGAGAAAAATTATACAAACACATAATTGATCAGAAAATAACCTTAAATACTTCATTTTCAATCATCTATTTGTTTCTCGTTAAAATACTGAGTAAGATATTGAAAAGGGGAGAAGTTCTGTTTTTATTGCATATATCGACGTTTCAGCCGGATTAGAGCGGTTTCACGTGTACATCTTCCATCGGTAATATAAACTGAAAATCAGGAACGTTTTAGTTAATACTAATGAAAACACATTGATTTTTATTATTTGTATTTGAAACAACATTGTCATATGTCTTTTCTTGAATCTAAATAATACGAAACCTCGCTCTATGATTTGAAGTAAAAATCCTCAAATATGGTAATATAGTGACTTTTTTCACGTTATTCATGTAGTGTGATTTTACGTATATATATTCGTTTTTACCAATATTTCGATACGACTTCATGTTTTCTAACAATATGTGATTTGGCCTTCAAATCTCAGAATTCTGCAAATTTTGCATTTTTAAGCAAGTTTTCTTGCATTTTGTTTTGTACTAAAAATCATCGAATTCAGCAATATTTTGACGTTTATCATCCCCTTTTCCTTTATGTGATATAAACAAAATATCATCGAATTAGGCAATATTTTGCTGTTTTTCCACTTTTTGTGATTTTTCAGTTTATTACTATTAATTCATTAAATATACGATTAAAATGCTGCAAACACATAATTGATTAGAAATTAACCTTAAACAATTCATTCAATCAACTATTTGTTTCTCGTTAAAATACTGAGTAAGATATTGGAAAAGGGAGAAGTTTTGTTTCTATTGCATATATCGACGTTTCAGCCGGATTAGAGCGGTTTTAAGTGTAAATATTCCATTGGTAATATAAACGGAAAATCAGGAACATTTTAGTTAATTCTAATGAAAACACATTAATTTTTATCATTTTATTTGAAACAACATTTTATGTCTTTTCTTGGATCTAAATAATACGAAACCTCGCTCTATGATTTGAAGTTAAAATCCCCAAATATGGTAATATAGTGACTTTTTTCACGTTATTCATGTAGTGTGATTTTACGTATATATATTCGTTTTTATCAATATTTCGATACGACGTCATGTTTTCTAACAATATGTGATTTGGCCTTCAAATCTCAGAATTTCGCAAATTTTGCATTTTTAAGCAAGTTTTCTTGCATTTTGTTTTGTACTAAAATTCATCGAATTTAGCAATATTTTGACCTTTATCATCCCCTTTTTCTTTATGTGATATTAACAAATTATCATCAAATTAGGCAATATTTTGCCGTTTTTCCACGTTTTTATGAATATTCAGTTTATTGTTATTATTTCATTAAATATACGACTAAAATGATGCAAACACATAATTGATTAGAAATTAACCTTAAACACTTCATTTTCAATCAACTATTTGTTTCTCGTTAAAATACTGAGTAAGATATTGGAAAGGGGAGAAGTTCTGTTTTTATTGCATATATCGACGTTTCAGCCGAATTGAAGCGGTTTTAAGTGTACATATTCCATCGGTAATATAAACGGAAAATCAGGAACATTTTAGTTAATTCTAATGAAAACACATTGATTTTTATCATTTGTATTGGAAGCAACATCTTTATACGTCTTTTCTAGTGTCTAAAAAATACGAAACGTCGCTCTATGATTCGAAGTTAAAATCCTCAAATTTGGTATAATAATGACTTTTTTCACGTTTTTCATGTAGTTTGATATTACGTAAATATATTCATTTTTACCAATATTTCGATACTATTTCATGTAGTATCACGATATATGGCCTTCAAATCTCAGATTTTCGCATAAAATTGCATTTTTAGCAAGTTTTCTTGCATTTTGTTTCGTACTAAAAATCATCGAATTCAGCAATATTTTGACGTTTATCATCCCCTTTTCCTTTACGTGATATAAACAAAATATCATCGAATTAGGCAATATTTAGCTGTTTTTCCACGTTTTTGTGAATTTTCAGTTTATTGTTATTAATTAATTATATATATGATAAAAATTATGCAAACACATAATTGATCAGAAAATAACCTTAAATACTTCATTTTCAATCATCTATTTGTTTCTCGTTAAAATACTGAGTAAGATATTTAAAAGGGGAGAAGTTCTGTTTTTATTGCATATATCGACGTTTCTGCCGGATTAGACATGTTTTACGATACATCTTCCATCGGTAATATTAACTGAAAATCAGGAGCGTTTTAGTTAATTCTAATGAAAACACATTGATTTTTATCATTTGTATTTGAAACAACATTGTCATATGTCTTTTCTTGGATCTAAATAATACGAAACCTCGCTCTATGATTTGAAGTAAAAATCCTCAAATATGGTAATATAGTGACTTTTTTCACGTTATTTATGTAGTGTGATTTTACGTATATATATTCGTTTTTACCAATATTTCGATACGACTTCATGTTTTCTAACAATATGTGATTTGGCCTTCAAATCTCAGAATTTTGCAAATTTTGCATTTTTAAGCAAGTTTTCTTGCATTTTGTTTTGTACTAAAAATCATCGAATTCAGCAATATTTTGACGTTTATCATCCCCCTTTTCCTTTATGTGATATAAACAAAATATCATCGAATTAGGCAATATTTTGCTGTTTTTCCACGTTTTTGTGATTTTTCAATTTATTGCTATTAATTCATTAAATATACGATTAAAATGCTGCAAACACATAATTGATTAGAAATTAACCTTAAACAATTCATTCAATCAACTATTTGTTTCTCGTTAAAATACTGAGTAAGATATTGGAAAGGGGAGAAGTTTTGTTTTTATTGCATATATCGACGTTTCAGCCGGATTAGAGCGGTTTTAAGTGTAAATATTCCATTGGTAATATAAACGGAAAATCAGGAACATTTTAGTTAATTCTAATGAAAACACATTGATTTTTATCATTTGTATTTGAAACAACATTGTCATATGTCTTTTCTTGGATCTAAATAATACGAAACCTCGCTCTATGATTTGAAGTTAAAATCCCCAAATATGGTAATATAGTGACTTTTTTCACGTTATTCATGTAGTGTGATTTTACGTATATATATTCGTTTTTACCAATATTTCGATACGACGTCATGTTTTCTAACAATATGTGGTTTGGCCTTCAAATCTCAGAATTTCGCAAATTTTGCATTTTTAAGCAAGTTTTCTTGCATTTTGTTTTGTACTAAAATTCATCGAATTTGGCAATATTTTGACCTTTATCATCCCCTTTTTCTTTATGTGATATTAACAAATTATCATCAAATTAGGCAATATTTTGCCGTTTTTCCACGTTTTTATGAATATTCAGTTTATTGTTATTATTTCATTAAATATACGATTAAAATGATGCAAACACATAATTGATTAGAAATTAACCTTAAACACTTCATTTTCAATCAACTATTTGTTTCTCGTTAAAATACTGAGTAAGATATTGGAAAGGGGAGAAGTTCTGTTTTTATTGCATATATCGACGTTTCAGCCGGATTGAAGCGGTTTTAAGTGTACATATTCCATCGGTAATATAAACGGAAAATCAGGAACATTTTAGTTAATTCAAATGAAAATACATAGATTTTTATCATTTGTATTTAAAACAACATTGTCATATGTCTTTCTATTTTTATTTGACCAATATTTTTTATAATATTTGACCAATATTTTTTCAAGATATTGAAAAGGGGAGAAGTTCTGTTTTTATTGCATATATCGACGTTTCAGCCGGATTAGAGATGTTTTACGTGTACATCTTCCATCGGTAATATAAACTGAAAATCAGGAGCGTTTTAGTTAATTCTAATGAAAACACATTGATTTCTATCATTTGTATTTGAAACAACATTGTCATATGTCTTTTCTTGGATATAAATAATACGAAACCTCGCTCTATGATTTGAAGTAAAAATCCTCAAATATGATAATATAGTGACTTTTTTCACGTTATTTATGTAGTGTGATTTTACGTATATATATTCGTTTTAACCAATATTTCGATACTACTTCATGTTGTCTAACAATATGTGATTTGGCCTTCAAATCTCAGAATTTCGCAAATTTTGCATTTTTAAGCAAGTTTTCTTGCATTTTGTTTTGTACTAAAAATCATCGAATTTAGCAATATTTTGACCTTTATCATCCCCTTTTCCTTTATGTGATATAAACAAAATATCATCGAACTAGGCAATATTTTTCCGTTTTTCCACGTTTTTGTGAATTTTCAGTTCATTGTTATTAATTCATTAAATATACGAGAAAAATTATGCAAACACATAATTGATCAGAAAATAACCTTAAATACTTCATTTTCAATCATCTATTTGTTTCTCGTTAAAAGACTGAGTAAGATATTGAAAAGGGGAGAAGTCTGTTTTTATTGCATATATCGACGTTTCAGCCGGATTAGAGCGGTTTTACGTGTACATCTTCCATCGGTAATATAAACTGAAAAGCAGGAACGTTTTACTTAATACTAATGAAAACACATTGATTTTTATCATTTGTATTTGAAACAACATTGTCATGTCTTTTCTTGGATCTAAATAATACGAAACCTCGCTCTATGATTTGAAGTTAAAATCCTCAAATATGGTAATATAGTGACTTTTTTCACGTTAATCATGTAGAGTGATTTTACGTATATATATTCGTTTTTACCAATATTTCGATACTACTTCATGTTTTCTAACAATATGTGATTTGGCCTCCAAATCTCAGAATTTCGCAAATTTTGCATTTTTAAGCAAGTTTTCTTGCATTTTGTTTTGTACTAAAAATCATCGAATTTAGAAATATTTTGACCTTTATCATCCCCTTTTCCTTTATGTGATTTAAACAAAATATCATCGAATTAGGCAATATTTTGCCGTTTTTCCACGTTTTTGTGAATTTTCAGTTCATTGTTATTAATTCATTACATATACGAGAAAAATTATGCAAACACATAATTGATCAGAAAATAACCTTAAATACTTCATTTTCAATCATCTGTTTGTTTCTCGTTAAAATACTGAGTAAGATATTTAAAAGGGGAGAAGTTCTGTTTTTATTGCATATATATCGACGTTTCAGCCGGATTAGAGCGGTTTTACGTGTACATCTTCCATCGGTAATATAAACGGAAAATCAGGAACATTTTAGTTAATTCTAATGAAAACACATTGATTTTTATCATTTGTATTGGAAGCAACATCTTTATACGTCTTTTCTAGTGTCTAAAAAATACGAAACGTCGCTCTTTGATTCAAAGTTAAAATCCTCAAAATTGGTATAATAATGACTTTTTTCACGTTTTTCATGTAGTTTGAGATTACGTAAATATATTCATTTTTACCAATATTTCGATACTATTTCATGTAGTATCACGATATGTGCTTTGGCCTTCAAATCTCAGATTTTCGCATAAAATTGTATTTTTAGCAAGTTTTCTTGCATTTTGTTTCGTACTAAAAATCATCGAATTCAGAAATATTTTGACGTTTATCATCCCCTTTTCCTTTATGTGATATAAACAAAATATCATCGAATTAGGCAATATTTTGCTGTTTTTCCACGTTTTTGTGAATTTTCAGTTTATTGTTATTAATTAATTATATATACGATAAAAATTATGCAAACACATAATTGATCAGAAAATAACCTTAAATACTTCATTTTCAATCATCTATTTGTTTCTCGTTAAAATACTGAGTAAGATATTGAAAAAGGGAGAAGTTCTGTTTTTATTGCATATATCGACGTTTCAGCCGGATTAGAGATGTTTTACGTGTACATCTTCCATCGGTAATATAAACTGAAAATCAGGAGCGTTTTAGTTAATTCTAATGAAAACACATTGATTTTTATCATTTGTATTTGAAACAACATTGTCTTATGTCTTTTCTTGGATCTAAATAATACGAAACCTCGCTCTATGATTTGAAGTAAAAATCCTCAAATATGGTAATATAGTGACTTTTTTCACGTTATTTATGTAGTGTGATTTTACGTATATATATTCGTTTTTACCAATATTTCGATACTACTTCATGTTTTCTATCAATATGTGATTTGGCCTTCAAATCTCAGAATTTCGCAAATTTTGCATTTTTAAGCAAGTTTTCTTGCATTTTGTTTTGTACTAAAAATCATCGAATTTAGCAATATTTTGACCTTTATCATCCCCTTTTCCTTTATGTGATTTAAACAAAATATCATCGAACTAGGCAATATTTTTCCGTTTTTCCACGCTTTTGTGAATTTTCAGTTCATTGTTATTAATTCATTAAATATACGAGAAAAATTATGCAAACACATAATTGATCAGAATATAACCTTAAATACTTAATTTTCAATCATCTATTTGTTTCTCGTTAAAATACTGAGTAAGATATTGAAAAGGGGAGAAGTTCTGTTTTTATTGCATATATCGACGTTTCAGCAGGATTAGAGCAGTTTTACGTGTACATCTTTCATCGGTAATATAAACAGAAAATCAGGAACATTTTAGTTAATTCTAATGAAAACACATTGATTTTTATCATTTGCATTGGAAGCAACATCTTTATACGTCTTTTCTAGTGTCTAAAAAATACGAAACGTCGCTTTATGATTCGAAGTTAAAGTCCTCAAATTTGGTATAATAATGACTTTTTTCACGTTTTTCATGTAGTTTGATATTACGTAAATATATTCATTTTTACCAGTATTTCGATACTATTTCATGTAGTATCACGATATGTGCTTTGGCCTTCAAATCTCAGATTTTCGCATAAAATTGCATTTTTAGCAAGTTTTCTTGCATTTTGTTTCGTACTAAAAATCATCGAATTCAGCAATATTTTGACGTTTATCATCCCCTTTTCCTTTGTGTGATATAAACAAAATATCATCGAATTAGGCAATATTTTGCTGTTTTTCCACGTTTTTGTGAGTTTTCATTTTATTGCTATTAATTCATTAAATATACGATAAAAAATATGCAAACACATAATTGATTAGAAATTACCCTTAAACACTTCATTTTCAATCAACTATTTGTTTCTCGTTACATACTGAGTAAGATATTGGAAAGGGGAGAAGTTCCGTTTTTATTGCATATATCGACTTTTCAGCCGGATTAGAGCGGTTTTACGTGTACATCTTCCATCGGTAATATAAACTGAAAATCAGGAACGTTTTAGTTAATTCTAATGAAAACACATTGATTTTTATTATTTGTATTTGAAACAACATTGTCATATGTCTTTTCTTGGATCTAAATAATACGAAACCTCGCTCTATGATTTGAAGTAAAAATCCTCAAATATGGTAATATGGTGACTTTTTTCACGTTATTCATGTAGTGTTATTTTACGTATATATATTCGTTTTTACCAATATTTCGATACTACTTCATGTTTTCTCACGATATGTGATTTGGCCTTCAAATCTCAGAATTTCGCAAATTTTGCATTTTTAAGCAAGTTTTCTTGCATTTTAATTTGTACTAAAAATCATCGAATTTAGCAATATTTTGACCTCTATTTTTATTTGACCAATAAAATATTGACCAATATTTTTTATAATATTTGACCAATATTTTTTCAAGATATCGAAAAGGGGAGAAGTTCTGTTTTTATTGCATATATCGACGTTTCAGCCGGATTAGAGATGTTTTACGTGTACATCTTCCATCGGTAATATAAACTGAAAATCAGGAGCGTTTTAGTTAATTCTAATGAAAAACATTGATTTTTATCATTTGTATTTGAAACAACATTGTCATATGTCTTTTCTTGGATCTAAATAATACGAAACCTCGCTCTATGATTTGAAGTAAAAATCCTCAAATATGGTAATATAGTGACTTTTTTCACGTTATTTATGTAGTGTGATTTTACGTATATATATTCGTTTTTACCAATATTTCGATACTACTTCATGTTGTCTAACAATATGTGATTTGGCCTTCAAATCTCAGAATTTCGCAAATTTTGCATTTTTAAGCAAGTTTTCTTGCATTTTGTTTTGTACTAAAAATCATCGAATTTAGCAATATTTTGACCTTTATCATCCCCTTTTCCTTTATGTGATATAAACAAAATATCATCGAACTAGGCAATATTTTTCCGTTTTTCCACGTTTTTGTGAATTTTCAGTTCATTGTTATTAATTCATTAAATATACGAGAAAAATTATGCAAACACATAATTGATCAGAAAATAACCTTAAATACTTCATTTTCAATCATCTATTTGTTTCTCGTTAAAAGACTGAGTAAGATATTGAAAAGGGGAGAAGTCTGTTTTTATTGCATATATCGACGTTTCAGCCGGATTAGAGCGGTTTTACGTGTACATCTTCCATCGGTAATATAAACTGAAAAGCAGGAACGTTTTACTTAATACTAATGAAAACACATTGATTTTTATCATTTGTATTTGAAACAACATTGTCATGTCTTTTCTTGGATCTAAATAATACGAAACCTCGCTCTATGATTTGAAGTTAAAATCCTCAAATATGGTAATATAGTGACTTTTTTCACGTTATTCATGTAGTGTGATTTTACGTATATATATTCGTTTTTACCAATATTTCGATACTACTTCATGTTTTCTAACAATATGTGATTTGGCCTTCAAATCTCAGAATTTCGCAAATTTTGCATTTTTAAGCAAGTTTTCTTGCATTTTGTTTTGTACTAAAATTCATCGAATTTAGCAATATTTTGACCTTTATCATCCCCTTTTTCTTTATGTGATATTAACAAATTATCATCAAATTAGGCAATATTTTGCCGTTTTTCCACGTTTTTATGAATATTCAGTTTATTGTTATTATTTCATTAAATATACGACTAAAATGATGCAAACACATAATTGATTAGAAATTAACCTTAAACACTTCATTTTCAATCAACTATTTGTTTCTCGTTAAAATACTGAGTAAGATATTGGAAAGGGGAGAAGTTCTGTTTTTATTGCATATATCGACGTTTCAGCCGAATTGAAGCGGTTTTAAGTGTACATATTCCATCGGTAATATAAACGGAAAATCAGGAACATTTTAGTTAATTCTAATGAAAACACATTGATTTTTATCATTTGTATTGGAAGCAACATCTTTATACGTCTTTTCTAGTGTCTAAAAAATACGAAACGTCGCTCTATGATTCGAAGTTAAAATCCTCAAATTTGGTATAATAATGACTTTTTTCACGTTTTTCATGTAGTTTGATATTACGTAAATATATTCATTTTTACCAATATTTCGAAACTATTTCATGTAGTATCACGATATATGGCCTTCAAATCTCAGATTTTCGCATAAAATTGCATTTTTAGCAAGTTTTCTTGCATTTTGTTTCGTACTAAAAATCATCGAATTCAGCAATATTTTGACGTTTATCATCCCCTTTTCCTTTACGTGATATAAACAAAATATCATCGAATTAGGCAATATTTAGCTGTTTTTCCACGTTTTTGTGAATTTTCAGTTTATTGTTATTAATTAATTATATATACGATAAAAATTATGCAAACACATAATTGATCAGAAAATAACCTTAAATACTTCATTTTCAATCATCTATTTGTTTCTCGTTAAAATACTGAGTAAGATATTTAAAAGGGGAGAAGTTCTGTTTTTATTGCATATATCGACGTTTCTGCCGGATTAGACATGTTTTACGATACATCTTCCATCGGTAATATTAACTGAAAATCAGGAGCGTTTTAGTTAATTCTAATGAAAACACATTGATTTTTATCATTTGTATTTGAAACAACATTGTCATATGTCTTTTCTTGGATCTAAATAATACGAAACCTCGCTCTATGATTTGAAGTAAAAATCCTCAAATATGGTAATATAGTGACTTTTTTCACGTTATTTATGTAGTGTGATTTTACGTATATATATTCGTTTTTACCAATATTTCGATACGACTTCATGTTTTCTAACAATATGTGATTTGGCCTTCAAATCTCAGAATTTTGCAAATTTTGCATTTTTAAGCAAGTTTTCTTGCATTTTGTTTTGTACTAAAAATCATCGAATTCAGCAATATTTTGACGTTTATCATCCCCCTTTTCCTTTATGTGATATAAACAAAATATCATCGAATTAGGCAATATTTTGCTGTTTTTCCACGTTTTTGTGATTTTTCAATTTATTGCTATTAATTCATTAAATATACGATTAAAATGCTGCAAACACATAATTGATTAGAAATTAACCTTAAACAATTCATTCAATCAACTATTTGTTTCTCGTTAAAATACTGAGTAAGATATTGGAAAGGGGAGAAGTTTTGTTTTTATTGCATATATCGACGTTTCAGCCGGATTAGAGCGGTTTTAAGTGTAAATATTCCATTGGTAATATAAACGGAAAATCAGGAACATTTTAGTTAATTCTAATGAAAACACATTGATTTTTATCATTTGTATTTGAAACAACATTGTCATATGTCTTTTCTTGGATCTAAATAATACGAAACCTCGCTCTATGATTTGAAGTTAAAATCCCCAAATATGGTAATATAGTGACTTTTTTCACGTTATTCATGTAGTGTGATTTTACGTATATATATTCGTTTTTACCAATATTTCGATACGACGTCATGTTTTCTAACAATATGTGGTTTGGCCTTCAAATCTCAGAATTTCGCAAATTTTGCATTTTTAAGCAAGTTTTCTTGCATTTTGTTTTGTACTAAAATTCATCGAATTTGGCAATATTTTGACCTTTATCATCCCCTTTTTCTTTATGTGATATTAACAAATTATCATCAAATTAGGCAATATTTTGCCGTTTTTCCACGTTTTTATGAATATTCAGTTTATTGTTATTATTTCATTAAATATACGATTAAAATGATGCAAACACATAATTGATTAGAAATTAACCTTAAACACTTCATTTTCAATCAACTATTTGTTTCTCGTTAAAATACTGAGTAAGATATTGGAAAGGGGAGAAGTTCTGTATTTATTGCATATATCGACGTTTCAGCCGGATTGAAGCGGTTTTAAGTGTACATATTCCATCGGTAATATAAACGGAAAATCAGGAACATTTTAGTTAATTCAAATGAAAATACATAGATTTTTATCATTTGTATTTAAAACAACATTGTCATATGTCTTTCTATTTTTATTTGACCAATATTTTTTATAATATTTGACCAATATTTTTTCAAGATATTGAAAAGGGGAGAAGTTCTGTTTTTATTGCATATATCGACGTTTCAGCCGGATTAGAGATGTTTTACGTGTACATCTTCCATCGGTAATATAAACTGAAAATCAGGAGCGTTTTAGTTAATTCTAATGAAAACACATTGATTTCTATCATTTGTATTTGAAACAACATTGTCATATGTCTTTTCTTGGATATAAATAATACGAAACCTCGCTCTATGATTTGAAGTAAAAATCCTCAAATATGATAATATAGTGACTTTTTTCACGTTATTTATGTAGTGTGATTTTACGTATATATATTCGTTTTAACCAATATTTCGATACTACTTCATGTTGTCTAACAATATGTGATTTGGCCTTCAAATCTCAGAATTTCGCAAATTTTGCATTTTTAAGCAAGTTTTCTTGCATTTTGTTTTGTACTAAAAATCATCGAATTTAGCAATATTTTGACCTTTATCATCCCCTTTTCCTTTATGTGATATAAACAAAATATCATCGAACTAGGCAATATTTTTCCGTTTTTCCACGTTTTTGTGAATTTTCAGTTCATTGTTATTAATTCATTAAATATACGAGAAAAATTATGCAAACACATAATTGATCAGAAAATAACCTTAAATACTTCATTTTCAATCATCTATTTGTTTCTCGTTAAAAGACTGAGTAAGATATTGAAAAGGGGAGAAGTCTGTTTTTATTGCATATATCGACGTTTCAGCCGGATTAGAGCGGTTTTACGTGTACATCTTCCATCGGTAATATAAACTGAAAAGCAGGAACGTTTTACTTAATACTAATGAAAACACATTGATTTTTATCATTTGTATTTGAAACAACATTGTCATGTCTTTTCTTGGATCTAAATAATACGAAACCTCGCTCTATGATTTGAAGTTAAAATCCTCAAATATGGTAATATAGTGACTTTTTTCACGTTATTCATGTAGTGTGATTTTACGTATATATATTCGTTTTTACCAATATTTCGATACTACTTCATGTTTTCTAACAATATGTGATTTGGCCTCCAAATCTCAGAATTTCGCAAATTTTGCATTTTTAAGCAAGTTTTCTTGCATTTTGTTTTGTACTAAAAATCATCGAATTTAGAAATATTTTGACCTTTATCATCCCCTTTTCCTTTATGTGATTTAAACAAAATATCATCGAATTAGGCAATATTTTGCCGTTTTTCCACGTTTTTGTGAATTTTCAGTTCATTGTTATTAATTCATTACATATACGAGAAAAATTATGCAAACACATAATTGATCAGAAAATAACCTTAAATACTTCATTTTCAATCATCTGTTTGTTTCTCGTTAAAATACTGAGTAAGATATTTAAAAGGGGAGAAGTTCTGTTTTTATTGCATATATATCGACGTTTCAGCCGGATTAGAGCGGTTTTACGTGTACATCTTCCATCGGTAATATAAACGGAAAATCAGGAACATTTTAGTTAATTCTAATGAAAACACATTGATTTTTATCATTTGTATTGGAAGCAACATCTTTATACGTCTTTTCTAGTGTCTAAAAAATACGAAACGTCGCTCTTTGATTCAAAGTTAAAATCCTCAAAATTGGTATAATAATGACTTTTTTCACGTTTTTCATGTAGTTTGAGATTACGTAAATATATTCATTTTTACCAATATTTCGATACTATTTCATGTAGTATCACGATATGTGCTTTGGCCTTCAAATCTCAGATTTTCGCATAAAATTGTATTTTTAGCAAGTTTTCTTGCATTTTGTTTCGTACTAAAAATCATCGAATTCAGAAATATTTTGACGTTTATCATCCCCTTTTCCTTTATGTGATATAAACAAAATATCATCGAATTAGGCAATATTTTGCTGTTTTTCCACGTTTTTGTGAATTTTCAGTTTATTGTTATTAATTAATTATATATACGATAAAAATTATGCAAACACATAATTGATCAGAAAATAACCTTAAATACTTCATTTTCAATCATCTATTTGTTTCTCGTTAAAATACTGAGTAAGATATTGAAAAAGGGAGAAGTTCTGTTTTTATTGCATATATCGACGTTTCAGCCGGATTAGAGATGTTTTACGTGTACATCTTCCATCGGTAATATAAACTGAAAATCAGGAGCGTTTTAGTTAATTCTAATGAAAACACATTGATTTTTATCATTTGTATTTGAAACAACATTGTCTTATGTCTTTTCTTGGATCTAAATAATACGAAACCTCGCTCTATGATTTGAAGTAAAAATCCTCAAATATGGTAATATAGTGACTTTTTTCACGTTATTTATGTAGTGTGATTTTACGTATATATATTCGTTTTTACCAATATTTCGATACTACTTCATGTTTTCTATCAATATGTGATTTGGCCTTCAAATCTCAGAATTTCGCAAATTTTGCATTTTTAAGCAAGTTTTCTTGCATTTTGTTTTGTACTAAAAATCATCGAATTTAGCAATATTTTGACCTTTATCATCCCCTTTTCCTTTATGTGATTTAAACAAAATATCATCGAACTAGGCAATATTTTTCCGTTTTTCCACGCTTTTGTGAATTTTCAGTTCATTGTTATTAATTCATTAAATATACGAGAAAAATTATGCAAACACATAATTGATCAGAATATAACCTTAAATACTTAATTTTCAATCATCTATTTGTTTCTCGTTAAAATACTGAGTAAGATATTGAAAAGGGGAGAAGTTCTGTTTTTATTGCATATATCGACGTTTCAGCAGGATTAGAGCAGTTTTACGTGTACATCTTTCATCGGTAATATAAACAGAAAATCAGGAACATTTTAGTTAATTCTAATGAAAACACATTGATTTTTATCATTTGCATTGGAAGCAACATCTTTATACGTCTTTTCTAGTGTCTAAAAAATACGAAACGTCGCTTTATGATTCGAAGTTAAAGTCCTCAAATTTGGTATAATAATGACTTTTTTCACGTTTTTCATGTAGTTTGATATTACGTAAATATATTCATTTTTACCAGTATTTCGATACTATTTCATGTAGTATCACGATATGTGCTTTGGCCTTCAAATCTCAGATTTTCGCATAAAATTGCATTTTTAGCAAGTTTTCTTGCATTTTGTTTCGTACTAAAAATCATCGAATTCAGCAATATTTTGACGTTTATCATCCCCTTTTCCTTTGTGTGATATAAACAAAATATCATCGAATTAGGCAATATTTTGCTGTTTTTCCACGTTTTTGTGAGTTTTCATTTTATTGCTATTAATTCATTAAATATACGATAAAAAATATGCAAACACATAATTGATTAGAAATTACCCTTAAACACTTCATTTTCAATCAACTATTTGTTTCTCGTTACATACTGAGTAAGATATTGGAAAGGGGAGAAGTTCCGTTTTTATTGCATATATCGACTTTTCAGCCGGATTAGAGCGGTTTTACGTGTACATCTTCCATCGGTAATATAAACTGAAAATCAGGAACGTTTTAGTTAATTCTAATGAAAACACATTGATTTTTATTATTTGTATTTGAAACAACATTGTCATATGTCTTTTCTTGGATCTAAATAATACGAAACCTCGCTCTATGATTTGAAGTAAAAATCCTCAAATATGGTAATATGGTGACTTTTTTCACGTTATTCATGTAGTGTTATTTTACGTATATATATTCGTTTTTACCAATATTTCGATACTACTTCATGTTTTCTAACAATATGTGATTTGGTCTTCAAATCTCAGAATTTCGCAAATTTTGCATTTTTAAGCAAGTTTTCTTGCATTTTGTTTTGTACTAAAAATCATCGAATTTAGCAATATTTTGACCTCTATTTTTATTTGACCAATAAAATATTGACCAATATTTTTTAGAATATTTGACCAATATTTTTTCAAGATATTGAAAAGGGGAGAAGTTCTGTTTTTATTGCATATATCGACGTTTCAGCCGGATTAGAGATGTTTTACGTGTACATCTTCCATCGGTAATATAAACTGAAAATCAGGAGCGTTTTATTTAATTCTAATGAAAACACATTGATTTTTATCATTTGTATTTGAAACAACATTGTCATATGTCTTTTCTTGGATCTAAATAATACGAAACTTCGCTCTATGATTTGAAGTTAAAATCCTCAAATATGTTAATATAGTGACTTTTTTCACGTTATTCATGTAGTGTGATTTTACGTATATATATTCGTTTTTACCAATATTTCGATACTACTTCATGTTTTCTCACGATATGTGATTTGGCCTTCAAATCTCAGAATTTCGCAAATTTTGCATTTTTAAGCAAGTTTTCTTGCATTTTAATTTGTACTAAAAATCATCGAATTTAGCAATATTTTGACCTCTATTTTTATTTGACCAATAAAATATTGACCAATATTTTTTATAATATTTGACCAATATTTTTTCAAGATATCGAAAAGGGGAGAAGTTCTGTTTTTATTGCATATATCGACGTTTCAGCCGGATTAGAGATGTTTTACGTGTACATCTTCCATCGGTAATATAAACTGAAAATCAGGAGCGTTTTAGTTAATTCTAATGAAAAACATTGATTTTTATCATTTGTATTTGAAACAACATTGTCATATGTCTTTTCTTGGATCTAAATAATACGAAACCTCGCTCTATGATTTGAAGTAAAAATCCTCAAATATGGTAATATAGTGACTTTTTTCACGTTATTTATGTAGTGTGATTTTACGTATATATATTCGTTTTAACCAATATTTCGATACTACTTCATGTTTTCTTACAATATGTGATTTGGCCTTCAAATCTCAGAATTTCGCAAATTTTGCATTTTTAAGCAAGTTTTCTTGCATTTTGTTTTGTACTAAAAATCATCGAATTTAGCAATATTTTGACCTTTATCATCCCCTTTTCCTTTATGTGATATAAACAAAATATCATCGAACAAGGCAATATTTTTCCGTTTTTCCACGTTTTTGTGAATTTTCAGTTCATTGATATTAATTCATTAAATATACGAGAAAAATTATGCAAACACATAATTGATAAGAAAATAACCTTAAATACTTCATTTTCAATCATCTATTTGTTTCTCGTTAAAATACTGAGTAAGATATTGAAAAGGGGAGAAGTCTGTTTTTATTGCATATATCGACGTTTCAGCCGGATTAGAGCGGTTTTACGTGTACATCTTCCATCGGTAATATAAACTGAAAATCAGGAACGTTTTAGTTAATACTAATGAAAACACATTGATTTTTATTATTTGTATTTGAAACAACATTGTCATATGTCTTTTCTTGGATCTAAATAATACGAAACCTCGCTCTATGATTTGAAGTAAAAATCCTCAAATATGGTAATATAGTGACTTTTTTCACGTTATTTATGTAGTGTGATTTTACGTATATGTATTCGTTTTTACCAATATTTCGATACGACTTCATGTTTTCTAACAATATGTGATTTGGCCTTCAAATCTCAGAATTTTGCAAATTTTGCATTTTTAAGCAAGTTTTCTTGCATTTTGTTTTGTACTAAAAATCATCGAATTCAGCAATATTTTGACGTTTATCATCCCCTTTTCCTTTATGTGATATAAACAAAATATCATCGAATTAGGCAATATTTTGCTGTTTTTCCACGTTTTTGTGATTTTTCAGTTTATTGCTATTAATTCATTAAATATACGATTAAAATGCTGCAAACTCATAATTGATTAGAAATTAACCTTAAACAATTCATTCAATCAACTATTTGTTTCTCGTTAAAATACTGAGTAAGATATTGGAAAGGGGAGAAGTTTTGTTTTTATTGCATATATCGACGTTTCAGCCGGATTAGAGCGGTTTTAAGTGTAAATATTCCATTGGTAATATAAACGGAAAATCAGGAACATTTTAGTTAATTCTAATGAAAACACATTGATTTTTATCATTTGTATTTGAAACAACATTGTCATATGTCTTTTCTTGGATCTAAATAATACGAAACTTCGCTCTATGATTTGAAGTTAAAATCCCCAAATATGGTAATATAGTGACTTTTTTCACGTTATTTATGTAGTGTGATTTTACGTATATATATTCGTTTTAACCAATATTTCGATACTACTTCATGTTGTCTAACAATATGTGATTTGGCCTTCAAATCTCAGAATTTCGCAAATTTTGCATTTTTAAGCAAGTTTTCTTGCATTTTGTTTTGTACTAAAAATCATCGAATTTAGCAATATTTTGACCTTTATCATCCCCTTTTCCTTTATGTGATATAAACAAAATATCATCGAACTAGGCAATATTTTTCCGTTTTTCCACGTTTTTGTGAATTTTCAGTTCATTGTTATTAATTCATTAAATATACGAGAAAAATTATGCAAACACATAATTGATCAGAAAATAACCTTAAATACTTCATTTTCAATCATCTATTTGTTTCTCGTTAAAAGACTGAGTAAGATATTGAAAAGGGGAGAAGTCTGTTTTTATTGCATATATCGACGTTTCAGCCGGATTAGAGCGGTTTTACGTGTACATCTTCCATCGGTAATATGAACTGAAAAGCAGGAACGTTTTACTTAATACTAATGAAAACACATTGATTTTTATCATTTGTATTTGAAACAACATTGTCATGTCTTTTCTTGGATCTAAATAATACGAAACCTCGCTCTATGATTTGAAGTTAAAATCCTCAAATATGGTAATATAGTGACTTTTTTCACGTTATTCATGTAGTGTGATTTTACGTATATATATTCGTTTTTACCAATATTTCGATACTACTTCATGTTTTCTAACAATATGTGATTTGGCCTCCAAATCTCAGAATTTCGCAAATTTTGCATTTTTAAGCAAGTTTTCTTGCATTTTGTTTTGTACTAAAAATCATCGAATTTAGAAATATTTTGACCTTTATCATCCCCTTTTCCTTTATGTGATTTAAACAAAATATCATCGAATTAGGCAATATTTTGCCGTTTTTCCAGGTTTTTGTGAATTTTCAGTTCATTGTTATTAATTCATTACATATACGAGAAAAATTATGCAAACACATAATTGATCAGAAAATAACCTTAAATACTTCATTTTCAATCATCTGTTTGTTTCTCGTTAAAATACTGAGTAAGATATTTAAAAGGGGAGAAGTTCTGTTTTTATTGCATATATATCGACGTTTCAGCCGGATTAGAGCGGTTTTACGTGTACATCTTCCATCGGTAATATAAACGGAAAATCAGGAACATTTTAGTTAATTCTAATGAAAACACATTGATTTTTATCATTTGTATTGGAAGCAACATCTTTATACGTCTTTTCTAGTGTCTAAAAAATACGAAACGTCGCTCTTTGATTCAAAGTTAAAATCCTCAAAATTGGTATGATAATGACTTTTTTCACGTTTTTCATGTAGTTTGAGATTACGTAAATATATTCATTTTTACCAATATTTCGATACTATTTCATGTAGTATCACGATATGTGCTTTGGCCTTCAAATCTCAGATTTTCGCATAAAATTGCATTTTTAAGCAAGTTTTCTTGCATTTTGTTTCGTACTAAAAATCATCGAATTCAGCAATATTTTGACGTTTATCATCCCCTTTTCCTTTACGTGATATAAACAAAATATCATCGAATTAGGCAATATTTAGCTGTTTTTCCACGTTTTTGTGAATTTTCAGTTTATTGTTATTAATTAATTATATATACGATAAAAATTATGCAAACACATAATTGATCAGAAAATAACCTTAAATACTTCATTTTCAATCATCTATTTGTTTCTCGTTAAAATACTGAGTAAGATATTTAAAAGGGGAGAAGTTCTGTTTTTATTGCATATATCGACGTTTCTGCCGGATTAGACATGTTTTACGATACATCTTCCATCGGTAATATTAACTGAAAATCAGGAGCGTTTTAGTTAATTCTAATGAAAACACATTGATTTTTATCATTTGTATTTGAAACAACATTGTCATATGTCTTTTCTTGGATCTAAATAATACGAAACCTCGCTCTATGGTTTGAAGTAAAAATCCTCATATATGGTAATATAGTGACTTTTTTCACGTTATTTATGTAGTGTGATTTTACGTATATATATTCGTTTTTACCAATATTTCGATACGACTTCATGTTTTCTAACAATATGTGATTTGGCCTTCAAATCTCAGAATTTTGCAAATTTTGCATTTTTAAGCAAGTTTTCTTGCATTTTGTTTTGTACTAAAAATCATCGAATTCAGCAATATTTTGACGTTTATCATCCCCCTTTTCCTTTATGTGATATAAACAAAATATCATCGAATTAGGCAATATTTTGCTGTTTTTCCACGTTTTTGTGATTTTTCAATTTATTGCTATTAATTCATTAAATATACGATTAAAATGCTGCAAACACATAATTGATTAGAAATTAACCTTAAACAATTCATTCAATCAACTATTTGTTTCTCGTTAAAATACTGAGTAAGATATTGGAAAGGGGAGAAGTTTGGTTTTTATTGCATATATCGACGTTTCAGCCGGATTAGAGCGGTTTTAAGTGTAAATATTCCATTGGTAATATAAACGGAAAATCAGGAACATTTTAGTTAATTCTAATGAAAACACATTGATTTTTTTCATTTGTATTTGAAACAACATTGTCATATGTCTTTTCTTGGATCTAAATAATACGAAACCTCGCTCTATGATTTGAAGTTAAAATCCCCAAATATGGTAATATAGTGACTTTTTTCACGTTATTCATGTAGTGTGATTTTACGTATATATATTCGTTTTTACCAATATTTC
This sequence comes from Procambarus clarkii, assembly GCF_040958095.1. NCBI lineage: Eukaryota > Metazoa > Arthropoda > Malacostraca > Decapoda > Cambaridae > Procambarus > Procambarus clarkii. Next base: position 533,453 of record NW_027189211.1, on the reverse strand, counting down.
GATACGACGTCATGTTTTCTAACAATATGTGATTTGGCCTTCAAATCTCAGAATTTCGCAAATTAGGCATTTTTAAGCAAGTTTTCTTGCATTTTGTTTTGCACTAAAATTCATCGAATTTAGCAATATTTTGACCTTTATCATCCCCTTTTTCTTTATGTGATATTAACAAATTATCATCAAATTAGGCAATATTTTGCCGTTTTTCCACGTTTTTATGAATATTCAGTTTATTGTTATTATTTCATTAAATATACGATTAAAATGATGCAAACACATAATTGATTAGAAATTAACCTTAAACACTTCATTTTCAATCAACTATTTGTTTCTCGTTAAAATACTGAGTAAGATATTGGAAAGGGGAGAAGTTCTGTTTTTATTGCATATATCGACGTTTCAGCCGGATTGAAGCGGTTTTAAGTGTACATATTCCATCGGTAATATAAACGGAAAATCAGTAACATATTTGTTAATTCTAATGAAAACACATTGATTTTTATCATTTGTATTGGAAGCAACATCTTTATACGTCTTTTCTAGTGTCTAAAAAATACGAAACGTCGCTCTATGGTTCGAAGTTAAAATCCTCAAATTTGGTATAATAATGACTTTTTTCACGTTTTTCATGTAGTTTGATATTACGTAAATATATTCATTTTTACCAATATTTCGATACTATTTCATGTAGTATCACGATATATGCTTTGGCCTTCAAATCTCAGATTTTCGCATAAAATTGCATTTTTAACAAGTTTTCTTGCATTTTGTTTCGTACTAAAAATCATCGAATTCAGCAATATTTTGACGTTTATCATCCCCTTTTCCTTTATGTGATATAAACAAAATATCATCGAATTAGGCAATATTTAGCTGTTTTTCCACGTTTTTGTGAATTTTCAGTTTATTGTTATTAATTAATTATATATACGATAAAAATTATGCAAACACATAATTGATCAGAAAATAACCTTAAATACTTCATTTTCAATCATCTATTTGTTTCTCGTTAAAATACTGAGTAAGATATTTAAAAGGGGAGAAGTTCTGTTTTTATTGCATATATCGACGTTTCTGCCGGATTAGACATGTTTTACGATACATCTTCCATCAGTAATATTAACTGAAAATCAGGAGCGTTTTAGTTAATTCTAATGAAAACACATTGATTTTTATCATTTGTATTTGAAACAACATTGTCATATGTCTTTTCTTGGATCTAAATAATACGAAACCTCGCTCTATGATTTGAAGTAAAAATCCTCAAATATGGTAATATAGTGATTTTTTTCATGTTATTTATGTAGTGTGATTTTACGTATATATATTCGTTTTAACCAATATTTCGATACTACTTCATGTTTTCTAACAATATGTGATTTGGCCTTCAAATCTCAGAATTTCGCAAATTTTGCATTTTTAAGCAAGTTTTCTTGCATTTTGTTTTGTACTAAAAATCATCGAATTTAGCAATATTTTGACCTTTATCATCCCCTTTTCCTTTATGTGATTTAAACAAAATATCATCGAACTAGGCAATATTTTTCCGTTTTTCCACGTTTTTGTGAATTTTCAGTTCATTGTTTTAATTCATTAAATATACGAGAAAAATTATACAAACACATAATTGATCAGAAAATAACCTTAAATACTTCATTTTCAATCATCTATTTGTTTCTCGTTAAAATACTGAGTAAGATATTGAAAAGGGGAGAAGTTCTGTTTTTATTGCATATATCGACGTTTCAGCCGGATTAGAGCGGTTTCACGTGTACATCTTCCATCGGTAATATAAACTGAAAATCAGGAACGTTTTAGTTAATACTAATGAAAACACATTGATTTTTATTATTTGTATTTGAAACAACATTGTCATATGTCTTTTCTTGAATCTAAATAATACGAAATCTCGCTCTATGATTTGAAGTAAAAATCCTCAAATATGGTAATATAGTGACTTTTTTCACGTTATTCATGTAGTGTGATTTTACGTATATATATTCGTTTTTACCAATATTTCGATACGACTTCATGTTTTCTAACAATATGTGATTTGGCCTTCAAATCTCAGAATTTTGCAAATTTTGCATTTTTAAGCAAGTTTTCTTGCATTTTGTTTTGTACTAAAAATCATCGAATTCAGCAATATTGTGACGTTTATCATCCCCTTTTCCTTTATGTGATATAAACAAAATATCATCGAATTAGGCAATATTTTGCTGTTTTTCCACTTTTTGTGATTTTTCAGTTTATTACTATTAATTCATTAAATATACGATTAAAATGCTGCAAACACATAATTGATTAGAAATTAACCTTAAACAATTCATTCAATCAACTATTTGTTTCTCGTTAAAATACTGAGTAAGATATTGGAAAGGGGAGAAGTTTTGTTTCTATTGCATATATCGACGTTTCAGCCGGATTAGAGCGGTTTTAAGTGTAAATATTCCATTGGTAATATAAACGGAAAATCAGGAACATTTTAGTTAATTCTAATGAAAACACATTAATTTTTATCATTTTATTTGAAACAACATTTTATGTCTTTTCTTGGATCTAAATAATACGAAACCTCGCTCTATGATTTGAAGTTAAAATCCCCAAATATGGTAATATAGTGACTTTTTTCACGTTATTCAGGTAGTGTGATTTTACGTATATATATTCGTTTTTATCAATATTTCGATACGACGTCATGTTTTCTAACAATATGTGATTTGGCCTTCAAATCTCAGAATTTCGCAAATTTTGCATTTTTAAGCAAGTTTTCTTGCATTTTGTTTTGTACTAAAATTCATCGAATTTAGCAATATTTTGACCTTTATCATCCCCTTTTTCTTTATGTGATATTAACAAATTATCATCAAATTAGGCAATATTTTGCCGTTTTTCCACGTTTTTATGAATATTCAGTTTATTGTTATTATTTCATTAAATATACGACTAAAATGATGCAAACACATAATTGATTAGAAATTAACCTTAAACACTTCATTTTCAATCAACTATTTGTTTCTCGTTAAAATACTGAGTAAGATATTGGAAAGGGGAGAAGTTCTGTTTTTATTGCATATATCGACGTTTCAGCCGAATTGAAGCGGTTTTAAGTGTACATATTCCATCGGTAATATAAACGGAAAATCAGGAACATTTTAGTTAATTCTAATGAAAACACATTGATTTTTATCATTTGTATTTGAAACAACATTGTCATATGTCTTTTCTTGGATCTAAATAATACGAAACCTCGCTCTATGATTTGAAGTAAAAATCCTCAAATATGGTAATATAGTGACTTTTTTCACGTTATTTATGTAGTGTGATTTTACGTATATATATTCGTTTTTACCAATATTTCGATACGACTTCATGTTTTCTAACAATATGTGATTTGGCCTTCAAATCTCAGAATTTTGCAAATTTTGCATTTTTAAGCAAGTTTTCTTGCATTTTGTTTTGTACTAAAAATCATCGAATTCAGCAATATTTTGACGTTTATCATCCCCCTTTTCCTTTATGTGATATAAACAAAATATAATCGAATTAGGCAATATTTTGCTGTTTTTCCACGTTTTTGTGATTTTTCAATTTATTGCTATTAATTCATTAAATATACGATTAAAATGCTGCAAACACATAATTGATTAGAAATTAACCTTAAACAATTCATTCAATCAACTATTTGTTTCTCGTTAAAATACTGAGTAAGATATTGGAAAGGGGAGAAGTTTTGTTTTTATTGCATATATCGACGTTTCAGCCGGATTAGAGCGGTTTTAAGTGTAAATATTCCATTGGTAATATAAACGGAAAATCAGGAACATTTTAGTTAATTCTAATGAAAACACATTGATTTTTATCATTTGTATTTGAAACAACATTGTCATATGTCTTTTCTTGGATCTAAATAATACGAAACCTCGCTCTATGATTTGAAGTTAAAATCCCCAAATATGGTAATATAGTGACTTTTTTCACGTTATTCATGTAGTGTGATTTTACGTATATATATTCGTTTTTACCAATATTTCGATACGACGTCATGTTTTCTAACAATATGTGGTTTGGCCTTCAAATCTCAGAATTTCGCAAATTTTGCATTTTTAAGCAAGTTTTCTTGCATTTTGTTTTGTACTAAAATTCATCGAATTTGGCAATATTTTGACCTTTATCATCCCCTTTTTCTTTATGTGATATTAACAAATTATCATCAAATTAGGCAATATTTTGCCGTTTTTCCACGTTTTTATGAATATTCAGTTTATTGTTATTATTTCATTAAATATACGATTAAAATGATGCAAACACATAATTGATTAGAAATTAACCTTAAACACTTCATTTTCAATCAACTATTTGTTTCTCGTTAAAATACTGAGTAAGATATTGGAAAGGGGAGAAGTTCTGTATTTATTGCATATATCGACGTTTCAGCCGGATTGAAGCGGTTTTAAGTGTACATATTCCATCGGTAATATAAACGGAAAATCAGGAACATTTTAGTTAATTCAAATGAAAATACATAGATTTTTATCATTTGTATTTAAAACAACATTGTCATATGTCTTTCTATTTTTATTTGACCAATAATATTGACCAATATTTTTATAATATTTGACCAATATTTTTTCAAGATATTGAAAAGGGGAGAAGTTCTGTTTTTATTGCATATATCGACGTTTCAGCCGGATTAGAGATGTTTTACGTGTACATCTTCCATCGGTAATATAAACTGAAAATCAGGAGCGTTTTAGTTAATTCTAATGAAAACACATTGATTTCTATCATTTGTATTTGAAACAACATTGTCATATGTCTTTTCTTGGATATAAATAATACGAAACCTCGCTCTATGATTTGAAGTAAAAATCCTCAAATATGATAATATAGTGACTTTTTTCACGTTATTTATGTAGTGTGATTTTACGTATATATATTCGTTTTAACCAATATTTCGATACTACTTCATGTTGTCTAACAATATGTGATTTGGCCTTCAAATCTCAGAATTTCGCAAATTTTGCATTTTTAAGCAAGTTTTCTTGCATTTTGTTTTGTAC